>NC_056735.1:457764134-457811634 GCF_019279795.1 Protopterus annectens
AAACATAGACTGGGAGCATTACTCTAGCTCCAACACCCTAGCCCAAAGGTTCCTAGAATTTATAAACTCAAATGCTATGGAACAACTTGTTACCACTCCCACAAGAGGGGAAAACATACTGGACCTGATCATCACCAACATGATGACTCTGTGCTCTAGACTAGAATTGTATCCCTCACTGGTAAGATCAGACCATAAACTAATCTCACTGGATATTCACATCCCGAGCCCACCCTCTGCCCAGAAAACCACAGTGAAAAACTTCTCTAAAGCAAATTTCACACTTCTCAAAACCAAGGTGGAATCCTTCAAAGCCCCCGAGCCTGTGGAAAATATGGCCCAGACCGCAGAATCCTTTATAAACGCATTCCATGAACACCTTCAGAAATGCATGGATCATGCAATCCCAAATAAAACCAAGACCCAATCCTCCAAAGGCAGATGTCCTGTCTGGTGGACCCTAGCCATAAACAAACTATACAATAGAAGAAGGAAGCTACTACATGATAGAGCAAAATCCCAAAAAGGGAAGGCATCTCTGATCACTATTAGCAAAAAACTACGAGCACTCATAAAATCATGTAAGGCCAGCTTCGAGAGTAAAATTGCACAGGACACTAAGGATAATCACAAGGCTTTCTTTAGTTATGTTAGGAACCTGGGTGGGAATTCCCAGATATGCTCAGAATTAGTCCAAAATGACAAAAAATACATTGAACCCACAGACATTGGCAACATCCTAGCTGACAGGTTCAGCGCAAACTTCTCCCACCAAAAGGGAAAATATCTATCCCAGCAGAGTGTTGCCCCCCTGACATCTCAGATGCTCAGGTAAGAGCTGCCCTCTCCAAAGCAAAAAACACAGCATCAATGGGACCAGACGGTGTCCCAGGCTGCATCCTGCATGAACTCCAAGAAGAGCTAAACCCAAACATAAAACTGCTGTTCAGTCTCAGCCTTACTACAGGATATGTACCCAAAGAGTGGCGTACAGCAACAGTGGTCCCTCTCCACAAAGGTGGTGCCTCAATGGATCCTGGAAACTATCGCCCCATAAGCCTGACTAGCTTGGTCTGCAAAGCTATGGAAAGGATCATTATGGACCTTATAAATAAAGATATTGGGGACCTACAGACACTGGATCCTACCCAGTTCGGCTTTGTTGAGGGCATATCCTGTCTCTTAAACCTGGTTTATTTCTTTGAAACAGTCACCAAAGTCATTGACGAGGGGAAGGTGGTCCACACAGCCTACCTGGACCTCACAAAAGCCTTCGATACTATACCCCACTTGGGCATTATAGATAAGCTCACCAGCTTAAATATAAACCCCTATGTCACTAGATGGGGTGCAAACTGGCTCAAGGACAGAACCCACATGGTTAGAATTGCTGGAGCCATATCAGACTCCAAACCAGTTACAAGTGGTGTCCCACAAGGCTCATTCCTGGGACCTCTCTTGTTTGGTATATATTTCTTGGAGGTACAGGCCAGCATGGAAGGACTGTGGCTGACCAAGTTCGCAGATGACTGCAAACTGGGCGCCATAATCAACTTTCAAGACAACACAAGCATCCTCCAATAGGTCCTCATAGAAACAGACAGCTGGTGCCAGAGCCATGGCCTCAAGCTAAACGCCAAAAAGTGTATAGTCATCCCCTTTGGCAAAAACAAAGTGCCCACAAATTACCACATATGTGGTAATCCATTAAGTACAGAAGAAGTAATTAGGGACCTGGGGACCCAAGTTGATAGCAATCTCTCATTTGACAACCACGTGGCCAAAGTGGTTAGAAAAACATTTTATATAGCCCACCTAATCATGAAGGGATTCACATCTAGATCAGGGGAGGTCATCGTACCTCTTTACTCATCCCTCATCAGGCCCATAATTGAGTACAATGCCCCTTTTGGGATGTACCTTACCAGACATCTGCAGAAACTGGAAAGACCCCAAAAGTACCTCACCAAGAGGATCAAAGGGCTCAAACAAATGCCATATGCTGCCCGGTTAAAGAAACTCCAGCTCTACTCAGTGGCATACCACCTGCTCAGAGGCAATCTGTGCCTGACGTATAAAACCATGTCCAACCCGGAATTAATGGACATGCTGCACCTCAGAAAATCCAAATCCCATCGAGCTACGAGCTCGAGAGACTTGAACCTCAGCACTGAAATAAATAGGACATGCTGGAGGGACAGATTCATAATCCAGAGGCTCCCTTCACTCTGGAATAAAATCCCAGTCCAGGTTAGACAGAGTTCCTCACTGACTCTCTTCAAGAGGAATCTTGATGAGTGGATGGGAGATCATAGGTTTACCCCAGTTATCACTTCTGTGTCAGTGTTAGACAGAGGCACGGTATACTAACCTCGAAAAAGGGCATACCAAAATTAATTTAAAATGGGTGGCGAAAGCCAAACACACTCTGGCTATTCTTATGAATGAAAAAAACAAACAGTAGAACCAAAAAACCACAACGCTGAAACACCAAAAATGAGTAAACCACTTTCTCCTGCAGAGGCAATAATTCCAATAGCGAAATGTAAAAAGTTCTTTTTATTCCACACGATACAAGAAGTTAAACAAGAGGATGACAAGCGCTTTCGCCTGGTTCATTCCAGGCTTTATCAAGTCAAACAACCATACTGGTTGTGAGAAGCTGTTTATATACTGTTGGTAATTAATCACATGGTGTAATTACCACACTTGATTGTTTAAACCAACTGTTAGCTAAGCTGAGTGCATTGCAAAGTGAATGAAATTGCTAAAAATTCATTACAACTGTCATAAACTGTATATGTTTACCAACTGTGATTAATAATATACTAAAATAAAATACTAAAATAATGTGCACCACTTAAATGTTCAATAATAAAATAGAAATGTGCAGAGTAAATAATGAACTAAGTAAAATAGTTGTACAATGACCTTCAGGTAACATTACACAAACCAAGTAAACAATGAATACGCACATCTTAAAACGAATAGCTCAACATTTAAAAAACAGTGAATCATGTAGGCAAACAGACCAATGGATAAATGGTTATGCAGGTAAAAACTAATGCATGAAGCGATGAAATAGACATTATGTAAACCCTATGTGTGACCAGGGATTGAAAAATGTGTATGAAAGGGGGGGGGGGTAAATTTATAACCTAGCCCTACGGAGCTTCAGCACTGAGCCTATACTAAGCATACCATTAAGGCCTGGGGGTTTCCCTGCATCAAGTTTCAACTGCCAGATTAACTCTCTGAACTCGAGTTTAGATTCCCAATCTCCCCCTCTGATGTCTGGGTTAACCTGTTCAAGTATCATGAAGACCAACTTAAAACCAGGACATACATTGGAATGCTTAAAGAAAGCATTGCTCTCTTTTTTATTTTCAATTTCGTATGTATGCTCATACAATCTTTTTCTAAATTCACGCTCCATTTTGCCTACATAGAACCCTCCACATGTAGTGCAGCAGCCAATGTACACCACTCCCCTAGTACCACAAGTAAAGTGTCCAGTTGATTTTAAATTAATGTGCCTTGCCTTTAAATAAATGTGGCTGTCATTTATAAGAAGGTGACATTGCTTACATGCACCACATTTGTAAGTGCCATAAGGTTGCTTCGGTTTTCCAAAAGGTGTAAACTGTCTTCTCTCAAAAATTCCTTTTAAGTTTTGTCCTCTTTTCCTAACAAATCCAGGTTTGCTAGTAATAATGCGCTTAAAATCATCGTTGCTTTGCAACACAAACCAATATTTGGATACAATATTCTCTATCTGCGAGGACTTCTCAGAAAAAGTGTAGACAAATTGTGCTCCCTTTTCAATGGGTTGCAAGTCCGTTGCTTTTTTACAAGGGATGTTGTACTCTAAGTTACCTAGTAAAGCTGGATAGGTGGATTCTCTTTTAGCAAGAATCTCATTAGTAAGAGTTTTAAGTACTTCATGCGGGTACCCCCTCTCAATAAACATACAACGTAACTTGTTGGCTTCCTCAATGAAGTCCTCTAACCTACTACATATGCGAGAAGCTCTAATTAATTGACCCTTAACTATACCTTTCTTTTGGTATAGAGGGTGTTGACTG
This sequence comes from Protopterus annectens, assembly GCF_019279795.1. Classification (NCBI taxonomy): domain Eukaryota; kingdom Metazoa; phylum Chordata; order Ceratodontiformes; family Protopteridae; genus Protopterus; species Protopterus annectens. The sequence continues at coordinate 457,768,220 of NC_056735.1, forward strand.
GTAAAATGTAGCAGGGAATTTGAAAAGGTGGGTTTTCTATAAATCTTTGAATGTAGTTCTGAGGTATTAGGGTCCCTAAAAATAGTGACATCTAAGTAATGCATTTCACTACCACTAATTTTGTGTGTGAAAGCCAAGAAATTAGTAGTTGAATTTATATATTGCAGAAAGGCTGTAAGTTGTTCACGTGTGTCCTCCCAGATGATACAAATATCATCCAGGTATCTGCGATAAAAGGTAATGGACTGTGCCCAGGTTGTTTTAAAGATGTATTTAAGTTCCCACATGTGCAACACTACATTGGCATAAATGGATGCGCAGGCAGCACCCATCGCTACCCCCTTGAGTTGTTTGAAAAGTTCTCCGTTAAAGAACATGTAGTTGTTCTGCAACACCATGCTCATCATTTCAGTTATTAAGTTGACAAAATTGTTACTTAAGTTAGTTTCATTCCTGAAAAAATCAGTGAACCACTCAAGGCCTGTTGAGTGGGGGATGCTGGGGAACAGTTCCTTTATGTCTACAGTGACCAATAAGGATGAAGCTGTGCATCTATCTTTGGGAAAGTTTTTAAGAAATTCCCAGGAGTCCTTACACACGTATATTAAAGCTGGAAGATATTGCTTAGTGATGTGATCAATAAATTTGGCGATTGGTTCTGTCACTCCCCCCGCCCCAGAAACAATAGGTCTAAAGAGCAGGGGGTCTGTACCCTTATGGATCTTGGGTATGCCAAAAATCACCGGTGTTCTGGGTTTGTCTACTACCAAAAAATTGTACAGCCTTTCGTTGATGACACCTTGCATTAAATAGTCATAAAGAGAGTACTTTATCTTAGCTAGAGCTATGTTATGCTCGTTACGAGAGGTTAGGCAATATTGGCTGTTGTCATGTAACATGTGGTGCATGCTTTCTTCGTAACTGGCATCATACATAAGCACAACACCACCTCCCTTATCAGGCTTCATTACTCTAATCTTTTCTCTAGATAGCATCCTGATGTAGTTTAACTCCTCTGGGCTGATATTAGTGTGCTCATAATCATTAGTGTCCAAACATTTGCTACGTAACTCCCGCTCCACTAATTCTTCATACAGCCTAAGAGAAGGATGCATAGGGGGGTTAAAGGTACTTCTCCTATGCAATCCTGTGTGTTCCAACTCTTTGCCCTTGAAAAAGTATTTCAAGTTCAAACCTCTCGTAAATAACTTGAGTTCCACAAGTAAATTGGCTAAATCAACTTTTTTGGTGGGCACAAAATGAAAGCCTTTTATAAAAACATATATAAAAATTATAAAAAAAATTTACCCCCCCCCCCCTTTCATACACATTTTTCAATCCCTGGTCACACATAGGGTTTACACAATGTCTATTTCATCGCTTCATGCATTAGTTTTTACCTGCATAACCATTTATCCATTGGTCTGTTTGCCTACATGATTCACTGTTTTTTAAATGTTGAGCTATTCGTTTTTAAGATGTACGTATTCATTGTTTACTTGGTTTGTGTAATGTTACCTGAAGGTCATTGTACAACTATTTTACTTAGTTCATTATTTACTCTGCACATTTCTATTTTTATTATTGAACATTTAAGTGGTGCACATTATTTTAGTATTTTATTTTAGTATATTATTAATCACAGTTGGTAAACATATACAGTTTATGACAGTTGTAATGAATTTTTAGCAATTTCATTCACTTTGCAATGCACTCAGCTTAGCTAACAGTTGGTTTAAACAATCAAGTGTGGTAATTACACCATGTGATTAATTACCAACAGTATATAAACAGCTTCTCACAACCAGTATGGTTGTTTGACTTGATAAAGCCTGGAATGAACCAGGCGAAAGCGCTTGTCATCTTCTTGTTTAACTTCTTGTATCGTGTGGAATAAAAAGAACTTTTTACATTTCGCTATTGGAATTATTGCCTCTGCAGGAGAAAGTGGTTTACTCATTTTTGGTGTTTCAGCATTGTGGTTTTTTGGTTCTACTGTTTGTTTCTTACCATGACCTCCGAAGCAGAGGCGTTCGATCCAGCGATTACACCGCATATGCTACAGGTTACTGAAAAGGAACTTCCCGTCACGAGGGCGGAATTTAACCAGGTTGTCAACATGCTGGCTGAACTTAAAGGGCTGCTTAATTCGCAACACAAAGATACTGTTTTGGATGCTCCACCAGTGACTGATAGAGGCTCTGAGGCCCGCGGAAATGCTAACAAGGATGCAATCAGTAGGAGAGTACCTCGTGAAGTGCACTTGGACGCCGAGGGCAGCAATAACACTGTTAATATTTCAACGTATAGGAACAACAATGTTTTGCAACAGAACAACATCAGGGATAAATCTAAAGACTTCAATTTCACTTCTTGGGCAAACCAGCCCTTTCATTTTAAAAAAGGTACTGTAAATTCTATTGACACAGCTCCAATTGAAGCGGACTTTGACGAATTTAAAAACAAACTGTACTCTTTAAGAAGCAACCAGTGTGAGATAGACTACCTGCGGGAATGTGTTAGGGTTAGACGCATCCCAAAAGGGTTGCGTTTTTTTAAATTTCCCAATTTTGTTAAACATGGCTCAACACATTACAAACAATTATGTGAGATATTTGATAGGGCAGGCCTGGAAGTCATGCAGGTGATGATTGCTGAGTATGAAAACAAGGCTAATAACCTAACTGAAGATTTAAACCTATTACACCATACGGTGACTTCAGACAACGATTTTGCCATGGTCAAGCATGATTATGACAGGATCTTTGATGAAGTGGACCAATTTTGTTTTAAAATAACAAATAGGAAAATCAGAAAGTTGGAAAGAGACTTGCATGACTATAAGGAAGGTTTGGCATATCCCTGTCACAATAAATCTGCAGATAGGATGAGAACAGTTAGTGTAGTAGACAATGGAGGGGAGGAAGTTTTTCATCAGAATTACAACGAGGTCCCTCGCAGAAGTGAACGTTTAGCAGAGAAAGACAAAAGGCATCGTAACCAGGATTTTCCCTCACACCCTGGGAGGACCGGGGCTTGGGGATACAAACCCCAGAGAGCACCACGGAGATGGAACAACAAACAATAACCAGTAACTATGTACCTGCACACACATTTCTTGATAGTGATCCACCTGTAGATACAACTGAGGATTCCAGCTTGTATCAGAGTGACATTGAAGTGGTAGAGACAATTAATTGTAAACTTTCTACAGTGCACAATTTCACTATATATAATTATACTGAGGTCATAGTTGACATGACAGCCTTCAATGTTTTTATAAAAGGCTTTCATTTTGTGCCCACCAAAAAAGTTGATTTAGCCAATTTACTTGTGGAACTCAAGTTATTTACGAGAGGTTTGAACTTGAAATACTTTTTCAAGGGCAAAGAGTTGGAACACACAGGATTGCATAGGAGAAGTACCTTTAACCCCCCTATGCATCCTTCTCTTAGGCTGTATGAAGAATTAGTGGAGCGGGAGTTACGTAGCAAATGTTTGGACACTAATGATTATGAGCACACTAATATCAGCCCAGAGGAGTTAAACTACATCAGGATGCTATCTAGAGAAAAGATTAGAGTAATGAAGCCTGATAAGGGAGGTGGTGTTGTGCTTATGTATGATGCCAGTTACGAAGAAAGCATGCACCACATGTTACATGACAACAGCCAATATTGCCTAACCTCTCATAACGAGCATAACATAGCTCTAGCTAAGATAAAGTACTCTCTTTATGACTATTTAATGCAAGGTGTCATCAACGAAAGGCTGTACAATTTTTTGGTAGTAGACAAACCCAGAACACCGGTGATTTTTGGCATACCCAAGATCCATAAGGGTACAGACCCCCTGCTCTTTAGACCTATTGTTTCTGGGGCGGGGGGAGTGACAGAACCAATCGCCAAATTTATTGATCACATCACTAAGCAATATCTTCCAGCTTTAATATACGTGTGTAAGGACTCCTGGGAATTTCTTAAAAACTTTCCCAAAGATAGATGCACAGCTTCATCCTTATTGGTCACTGTAGACATAAAGGAACTGTTCCCCAGCATCCCCCACTCAACAGGCCTTGAGTGGTTCACTGATTTTTTCAGGAATGAAACTAACTTAAGTAACAATTTTGTCAACTTAATAACTGAAATGATGAGCATGGTGTTGCAGAACAACTACATGTTCTTTAACAGAGAACTTTTCAAACAACTCAAGGGGGTAGCGATGGGTGCTGCCTGCGCATCCATTTATGCCAATGTAGTGTTGCACATGTGGGAACTTAAATACATCTTTAAAACAACCTGGGCACAGTCCATTACCTTTTATCGCAGATACCTGGATGATATTTGTATCATCTGGGAGGACACACGTGAACAACTTACAGCCTTTCTGCAATATATAAATTCAACTACTAATTTCTTGGCTTTCACACACAAAATTAGTGGTAGTGAAATGCATTACTTAGATGTCACTATTTTTAGGGACCCTAATACCTCAGAACTACATTCAAAGATTTATAGAAAACCCACCTTTTCAAATTCCCTGCTACATTTTACCAGTCAACACCCTCTATACCAAAAGAAAGGTATAGTTAAGGGTCAATTAATTAGAGCTTCTCGCATATGTAGTAGGTTAGAGGACTTCATTGAGGAAGCCAACAAGTTACGTTGTATGTTTATTGAGAGGGTACCCACATGAAGTACTTAAACTCTTACTAATGAGATTCTTGCTAAAGAGAATCCACCTATCCAGCTTTACTAGGTAACTTAGAGTACAACATCCCTTGTAAAAAGCAACGGACTCAAGAACCCATTGAAAAGGGAGCACAATTTGTCTACACTTTTTCTGAGAAGTCCTCACAGATAGAGAATATTGTATCCAAATATTGGTTTGTGTTGCAAAGCAACGATGATTTTAAGCGTATTATTACTAGCAAACCTGGATTTGTTAGGAAAAGAGGACAAAACTTAAAAGGAATTTTTGAGAGAAGACAGTTTACACCTTTTGGAAAACCGAAGCAACCTTATGGCACTTACAAATGTGGTGCATGTAAGCAATGTCACCTCCTTATAAATGACAGCCACATTTATTTAAAGGCAAGGCACATTAATTTAAAATCAACTGGACACTTTACTTGTGGTACTAGGGGAGTGGTGTACATTGGCTGCTGCACTACATGTGGAGGGTTCTATGTAGGCAAAACGGAGCGTGAATTTAGAAAAAGATTGTATGAGCATACATATGAAATTGAAAATAAAAAAGAGAGCAACGCTTTCTTTAAGCATTCCAATGTATGTCCCGGTTTTAAGTTGGTCTTCATGATACTTGAACAGGTTAACCCAGACATCAGAGGGGGAGATTGGGAATCTAAACTCGAGTTCAGAGAGTTAATCTGGCAGTTGAAACTTGATGCAGGGAAACCCCCAGGCCTTAATCGTATGCTTAGTATAGGCTCAGTGCTGAAGCTCCGTAGGGCTAGGTTATAAATTTACCCCCCCCCCCTTTCATACACATTTTTCAATCCCTGGTCACACATAGGGTTTACACAATGTCTATTTCATCGCTTCATGCATTAGTTTTTACCTGCATAACCATTTATCCATTGGTCTGTTTGCCTACATGATTCACTATTTTTTAAATGTTGAGCTATTCGTTTTTAAGATGTACGTATTCATTGTTTACTTGGTTTGTGTAATGTTACCTGAAGGTCATTGTACAACTATTTTACTTAGTTCATTATTTACTCTGCACATTTCTATTTTTATTATTGAACATTTAAGTGGTGCACATTATTTTAGTATTTTATTTTAGTATATTATTAATCACAGTTGGTAAACATATACAGTTTATGACAGTTGTAATGAATTTTTAGCAATTTCATTCACTTTGCAATGCACTCAGCTTAGCTAACAGTTGGTTTAAACAATCAAGTGTGGTAATTACACCATGTGATTAATTACCAACAGTATATAAACAGCTTCTCACAACCAGTATGGTTGTTTGACTTGATAAAGCCTGGAATGAACCAGGCGAAAGCTTGTCATCATCTTCTTGTTTAACTTCTTGTATCATGTGGAATAAAAAGAACTTTTTACATTTCGCTATTGGAATTATTGCCTCTGCAGGAGAAAGTGGTTTACTCATTTTTGGTTATTCTTATGAATGCCCTAGGGCAGATAGCCTAGTATGAACCTATGAACCTATGAATATATATATATATATATATATATATATGTATATATATATATATATATATATATATATATATATTTATGTATATATGTATATATGTATGTATATATATATATATGTGTATATATATATATATATATATATATATATATGTATATATATGTATATATTGTATATATATATATATATATATATATATATATATATATAAAATATATATATATTTATTTAGATTTATATATATATATATATATATATATATATATATGTATATATATATATATATATAGATATATATATATATATATTTATTTATATATATATATATATATATATATATATATATATATATATATATATATATATATATATATATATATATATATATATATATATATTTATATATATTTGTGTGTATATATTGGGCAAGATTCACGAAGCCTTTGTGTAAGAGTTACAAGGCTTACACAGAGGCTCCAGTTAAATGGTGTGACGTCAGCATGTCATGCATATGCATGACGGCATGCTGAATCACACCTAAGGCTAACACGGTCTGTGTAAGACAGTAGGGGGCGTGTCCGTAGGGCATGCTCTGAAAATGGACACGCCCCCAGAAGAGTAAAAGTCCCAAAAGTAAACGCCCACGACAGAGTCCGTGTAAATGTGAATAAACACAACACAACACATGCCCCCACAGACTATGAACATAAAATGTAGAAATGAACATCTAATATTTTTTTTTATAAGTTGTAAAGATGTTTGCCCATGAGTGCGCTTATGCAAGCGTGCCCAGCGCTTAGCCACAGTTAGCAGTCAGTGGAAAAGCATATAAGAACTAAATATGCAAAGTAAGCCAAGAAGCAGTAGCATAGCGGTAGAGACGTCAGCTGAAGAGGAGGCAGTCATGGTTCGAGCCCCCACAACATCAGTTTTTATTTTTAGTGAAATAAGCACAAAACAAGTCCCTGACATATATGTACCTATACAAAATTATATTTTCTGTAAAATGTAATGAAATGGGCCATGTATTTTGAAGAAATGTGGATAAAAAAATTAAAAAAAAATGTGAGATGTGCCCATAGCTGAGCTACAGTCTAACAAGTTGAGGATATCTGCTTGTAGGTGAGCAGTGTTTTAACAGGTGTAAAATGTGTGTCCGTAGGTGAGCAGTGGTTTAATAGGTGTAAAATGAGTGCCGGGGTTGAGCAGTGTTTTAACACGCTGAAACTGTGTGCCTGTAGCTGAGTTGAGCGTAATGTGCGTGCTGACAGCCAAACCACGTGTTAACCAGCGTGATCCGTTTGCGCGGAGCTGCACACCGCGCCAACAAGCTAACCGGCGGGCAACGTTCAGCAAACTGTATCAAAACTGCCTTTACACAGACACACCTCCTAGCCTGTGTAGACAGTCATAAAATATAAAAAGCAATGGCCAGGTTTGAACACAGCATACTATGCACCATAGTCAAAGTACTGAACCACTAAGCCATGACAGTTGCACTTAGAAATGCAGTAATAGCATATATATAGGAATGAATAGAAAGAGGAGCATGACAAAGCAGGTTTTGTGAAGCTGATACAATTCCAAAATGGCCAATCACAGATAAGTGCGTGAAAAACAGCATATATAAGCCCCATAGGCGGGAATACACAGCATGCATAACCGATTGTAGAACCGACTTGCAGCCAGGATTTCAGGTGTAGGAGAGGGTAGTTGCTTCCGAGCACAGAGTTGGGGCATTTAGGAGTCCAAATATATGGTCTGGTTCCTCGTCCATAATCATGAGGCCCAACTCATGCAGGGCCAGGTCCTGTGGGGAGCATATAGGGCTGAGGCATGGGACCGGTTGGCACATGATCTCACCAGTGCCACAGGAATACCAAGGACTGATGAGCAGGTCCGTTACCACCATGCGGACCTGAAGAGATGGAAGCAGGACCAACTGAACCGTTGGATCCAGGAGGCCCAGCAAATGCCCAACGCCCCACTACTGAGTAAGTTACATGTAATTATTTATGTAAGAAATTAACCTAGCTGATATTATGGAGATGGGTATTCCAATATTACTTTATTTATATTACAGCTGCAGGTGTCGATTCTGCGAACCGTCAAGCCTATGGCGATAGGCTGGTGCGGTTGCGCCACCAGGCATGTCAGTAATTCTCTCCCTGTAACTGTAAATAAATATATAAGTATGACAGTTAGGAAAAGAGTGCAGTGTAGTCACTAATTAATAAAATGTGCAAGTAACAGTGTAAGAGGATTTGCAAGTATTGCTTGATTACAAAAGTGTGATGCAGCCTGTAATCCAAACATAAAAATGAAACAAGTCTGAAATAAAGATGTCCCACCTGTAATATAATAGTACATAACCTGCAGCAGGCTGAAAAGTACAGCTGCAGAAGCTGAGTAAAACACATGTGTGAAATATATCCCTGTTGAAATTCAGAAACCTGACATAAGTGAGACTGTTGAAAAGGATTGTTATAACTACAGGTAAAACATGTCAATAAAGCCTAGAATTAAGTACCATCCTGAATTGTAAAAATAAAACAAGTGAGAGAGTGTGAGAAAGAGGTATGAATCCAACAATAAAGTAGTAATAACTCCTGAATAAAGTATACTGCAGTCAGTACAGAATTAAATGAATGTGACAGGCAGAACCAAACAGTAACATGTGTTGAAAACAGTACTGCAGCTGGAATGTGTGTCCCAAAATCTGGATATGTTGCTCTCAGTCTGCAATATGCAGATAGTATGGTTGTCTGAAATACCAAACATCCACAGTTGTCTATAGTTATATAAAGCAAATGTAGCAGGATGATGTAGCTGAACAGAGCCAGATATGAATGAGTATGAATAAAAATGAAATGTATATTGATGTAGCAGTAACATTCCTATCACCAACCTGAAGTAGTTATCACATAGGAAACTGTAGGCAGAACTGTAGTGTGTATATATCTGCAGCTAGTAGAAATGTACAGCATATGTATTGGTATTTGAAGTTGTTAATTAAATATTTCTTCACCCTACCCTATAACCACACAATTCCACGTGAAATTGGTATGTGCAATCACAATTAACACGCTCTGGACATTTGTCCTGTTGGTTCATACATACTTGCATGTACATTGATGCATCTGCCCAGTTCATACATCCAAACCTGATGGCCTGTTGCCATCCATCAACCCTGCATGTTGTTGGATTGTGTATTGCTGTTCAAATTATGCATGTGTTATGCTTGCTGTTCAATGGCTTGAATATATGGATGTTTGGTTAATGGGAATACTAATGCATGCTGTTACAACTAATTGTGAATGGTATTGTATGTTACTAACCCAAACTGTCATAACATAATGCAAAACATAGGACGACAGGGAAGGCGGGTTCCAGCAGACCCACCTCTCCCACCTCAGCTGGCGAGTGCACCTGGCAGTAGTGCCCAGGCCGGACCCTCCTCCAGTGGCCCTGTGCCACCTGCCGGTGGAAGCACTGCAGGGGATGGTGCTCATTCCCCCACTGCAAGCGTGGCTGGAGGAGAACATCCACTCACCCTCTATAGTGTCCGGACTGTGGTGAGTAGGGAGATCCGGCACGTTGTGCTTGGGCCCCTACGCCAGCTTGAGGCACGGGTGGCACAACTCACAGGCATGCCTGCTGCCCAGCCTACACAGCCCCTAACACAGCCCCATTTTGGGCAGTGAAGGCACAGTGGCAACTGCCCATGGGTGGGGATCTCAGTTCCACTGTTGCCATCTGTGGGCTCATGGGCTCGAGATATCCAAACATCTGTCCCCGTCAATTGTGTAACCCCCCCACATGCGTCATACACTGCCCCTGTATGCATCTTGTTTGTCTTGTTTGTTAACCTACCCAACCTACCTCCCCAGCTATACCGACTTCCTGTACCTAACATACCACTCTCACCTGAAAAAAAAAAAAAAAAGGGCACTCTGTACCCACAAAAAAATTACGCCCCATACATAGCTGCCCATTTTGCACACATGTCTGCTGGACATGGAAACTGTCAATTACAATTGGCTGTACAACAAGTATTATTGTTGTCCTTACACCTCTTTCAGGGGTGGAAGGTTTCAAATGTCACACCAGATTGCAAACATATGCACAGCTGTTGCTGATGAAGAAATGGGCAGCTATGGGCCTTACCTACATCCCTCCTGCAAAACCTGAGCTTGTTTCCCTACTGTCCTACCCTCTTTGTGACCCCTTTTTCACCACTTTCCTATCTCCCCATTTTCTTTTCTTTCAAAGAAAATAGCGCGGGTGTGCGCGAGAGTAAGCACTTTTAAGCAGTAGTAAGCGATAGTGCGCATGCGTGACCTCCGTGCAAACCAACGCTAACCTGCTTACAACTGCTTAAAAGTGCCTTAGTCACTCTGAATGACAAGGCCTGTAGTTTTCTCAGCAGCAAAATAAAATACCTCCTTCTGTCTCGAACCCAGGACCTTGAAAACACTAGTCTGCATGATTTACTATTAAGCCATGAGTGCGATGCAAGAGCATTGTGCTGAAAGAAATATATCATAAAATAGTAGGAATTAATTTAAAGGGAATATACAAGTCTAGCACACAAAGCATGTCATGTATATTTACTGTCAAATCTAGTGGATTTGTAAAATAGTACTGTGTGCTGAGAAACAGTCATGCTAGTTGGTAACTACTAGGTAATAATATCACAGTAGCATCTGGCAAGCCACACACATACTCAGAGCAGGATAAACACAGCCATAGTTGAATAGTTAAGAGTGCAGACATAGCAACTGTGACTGAGTTACAGGGATGTCCCTGATGTGAAAACAAATGTCAACTGTGCCCCACTGACACCCTGCCAAATGTACTAACAGTAGCTTACAGAACAACATGCATTGCAGTGTCTACAACACAGCCTGAAATATGAGAGACATATCAACCCTTACACTCACAGAACAAGTGTCCACAGCAAACCAGCATGGTCCCCACCCTGATAATCTGAAAGGGCTATGCCTACCTAACAGACCTTTTTATAGCACAGGCCTGTAATCACAGTGAGAACTGCAATCACTACACAACAGGCTGCATGCAATTAGTAAATGCTGGCTAACAATTGGTGCAGAGGCCATCACATGGACATGTGCAGATACCTATAGAAGCATCCTGTACTCCCAGTCCACGCACACAATACTGTCATTGCACCCGCTGGAGGTAGAGAGAGAGAGAGAGAGAGAGAGAGAAAACCAAAGAAAGAAAGAAAGAAAGAAAGAAAGAAAGAAAGAAAGAAAGAAAGAAAGAAAGAAAGAGAAAGAAATAACAAACCGGAAACATCAAGGCAAAGAGGCAGACAGCAGGCCAAGCAACTGCAAGCCTACACAAACAGGTGCAACAAACACAGGTAATGTAAAGTACTACTATAATACTATGCATACTGTGAACCCTCCAGATGTGTTATTGGTCTGCATCTATGTATATGAGGATGTGCATAGGGACGGGGACATACTGAAACTGTCACTGAAGGCTCCACATACATATGTATGTGATGGTAGCTATGTGCAGATAGCAATGTAGGTTGTAGTGCAATGTACAAGTAGGTGGCACAGTAATGGGTGTTCAGCAGTACGTTACTCTGTGTACACATATGTGGACCTAAAAAGGAGTCTATATATATATATATATATATATATATATATATATATATATATATATATATATAAAATGTGTATACGTATGTATATCGAGATATGTATGTATATATATATATATATATATATATATATATATATATATATATATATATATATATATATATATATATATATATATATATATATATATATATATATAATATGCATATGTGTATACATAGATAGAGAGGGATGTAGAAATACATAGACAGATATAGTTTCACAGTGGCATAGTATAGTACTAGGCTATCTGCAGACAGTGTATAGAATAGATTTAGAAACCTGCGCCTCTGTATAGTAGTGACAGAGTGAAGACCCCCCTACATAATAGCATTAGTTTACTGTGCCTCTGTCTAGTAGTGACACAGAGAAGACCCCTGCTGCAAACCTATGATCTCCCATCCACTTGTCAAGAATGCACATGAAGAGTGTCAGTGAGGGTCTCTGCCTAACATGAACTGGGATCCTGTTCCACGGTATGGGAAGCCTCTTAGTGATGGATCTGTCCCTACAGTATGTCCTATTCATATGTGTGCTGAGGTTTAAATCCGTAGCTGTCGTGCTTCTGATGGATTTGGATTGTATTAGGTGGAACATGTCCATCACTACCAGATTGGACATGGCCTACTACATCAGGCACAGATCACCCCTGCGTAGGCAGTATGCTATGGAATAGAGCATGAGTTACGTTAGTCTGGCAGCATATGACAGTTGTTGCAGACCCTTGATCCACCTGATGATGTACTCATGGGGTCCCCCTAGCTGTTGCAAGTGCCAGGTGAGGTACATACCAAATGGGGCATAGTGCACAGTCATGGGCCTGATAAGGGAGGAGTATAAGGGTACAATGACCCCTGTTGATGTGGATGTGAATCCCTTCATGATAAGGTGGGCAAGGTAGGAAGTCCATCCAACCACTTCGGCAACATGGGTGTCAAATGAGAGGTCAGCATTGCACAGTGTCACCAGGTCTCCGATTACTTTGTCTGTACTCAGTGGGTTATTGTCTATGTGATAATATGTAGGTACTTGTCCATCCAAAAGGGTATGAGTATACATTACGTGGCATGCAGTGTCAGGCCATGACTCCGCCACCAATTGTTGGTGTCTGTGAGGCCTGTCAGTAGGATGTATGTGTCAGCAGGTGTATTGCCTATGGCGCCTAGTATGCAGTCATCTTTGAACATTGTCAGCCACTACCCTCCCATGTCTGCTTCTGAGAATGAAATGCCGAACATGAGTAGTCCCAGGACAGAGCTCTGTGGGACACCACATGTGACTGGCTCTGAGTCTGACATGGCACCAGTGAGGTTGACTATAGGGCTTCTATCCGTTAGCTGGTTTGCAACCCATCATGTGACATATGGAGTTACATGTTAGCTGTTGATCATGTCTATGATGGCAGAGTGCAGTATTGTGTCGAATGCTGTAGGCAAGTCCAGGTAGGCTATATGGACTGCTATGCCTTCAGCAATGGCTATAGTGACTGATTTGAAATGGTCAACCAGGTTCATAAGGCAGGATCTGCCCTCTACAAAGTCAAACTGGGAGGGATCAAGTGTCTAAGTCCCCAATGTATCTGTGTATGGGTACCATAATGATCCTTTCCATAGTGTTGCAGACCAGGCTGGTTAAGTGTATGGGGCGGTAGTTACCAGGGTCTGTAGAGGTGCTTCCTGTGTGGAGTGGGACTACTGTTGCTGTATGCCAGTGTCCAGGGACATATGCTGTAGTAAGGTTATGGCTGAATAGCATGTAATGTGCATGTGTAGCTCCTCTTACAGTTCACGTAGCATGCAACCTGCAATACCGTTGGGTCCCATTGCTGCTGTGTTTACAGCTGTACTGAGGGTGGTTCCCAGCTGGACATTCGAGATGACAGGGAGGTTACAGTCAGCTGGGATAAGTAATTCCACATGTGTGGGTGAGGGAGTGTAGAAACCTGCACTGAACCTGTCTGCCAGACTGTTGGCATTATCTGTGTGTTCAATGTAGCATATGTCACTGTGAACTAACTGTGAACACAACTGAGGGTTCCCACCCAGGTGTGTAACATAGCATAGGAAGGCCTTGTGGTTATCTGTAGTGACCATAGCGATGTCCCTCTCATTGTTGGCTTTGCATGTTTGTACAACAAAACCCATCTGTCTACTACTGCTGATGAGAGATGCCGTAGCTCTATGGAAGTATGCTCTGCCATGCAGTAGCTACCATCTGTTGTTATACAAGTTGTTCAATGCTGGGGTCCACCAGACAGGACGTCTGCCCTTGGTGGAGAGGGTCATGGTTCCATTTGTGATTGCATCATCCATGCATTCTTGGAGATGTCTGTAGAAGCATATGTGAGGGTGTCTGCATTGTGGGAAGTGGATTACACTGGCACAGTGGGCATTCAGGATACCAACTCAGTTATAAGACATGTAAAGTCGGCATGTGAGAGGTCTCCCACTGTAGTCTGTTGTTTTGTGGGGGAGGTGGGATATGTATATCCAGTGTGATTAGTCTGTGGTCAGATGTGACTAGTGAGGGGTATCCTTCCAGTGTGTAGCACATTGTCCCCATGTTTGTGATGATCAGGTCTTGTATATTATCTCCTGTTGTCGGAGAGGTGACTAGCTGTTCCATTGCATTTGACATAGTGAATACCGGGAACCTTTGGGCTAGGGTGTTTGGGGTAGAATAATGCACCCAGTGTATGTTAGGGTAGTCGCACTATCCCAATATGATGGTGTGTGGTGGGACATTCATATACTCCAATGTCTACAGGAAGGCCGACTGTGGTCCCTGAGATCGGGAGGATGGTCTGTAACATGCTACCAGTTGTATAGCAGGTTTGCATACGGTTACCTGCACCTGGATGGTCTGTGATACTTCATGTATTGCCACTAACTTGGAGGTGTGAGTGTCCTCCATGAATATGGACACACCCCCTCCCTTTCCGTTTTGTCCCGAGTCCTGGGGCCAAAATGCATTATACGGGGTATAGCCTGGTACCACTGGTGTGCTCCCAGAGCCTTGAACCAGGTTCTCACATACTGCACAGACATCGAGATTGGTAGAATATGTATGTACAGATATATGTAATACACACATACATATATAGATATCTGTAGAGACTTACACATATACAGATAGATCTGACTGACAACAGATATGTCTGTATATGACTATCTCTCACTCTCTGTCCCACCCCCTCACACTCACACTCACCCTGTGTCTCTCTCTCACTCTCTCCCCACATCTATATGTATATATATCTACATCTAGATATACATATGATATATGCATATATACAAACAGATATATATCCATATACAGATATAAATATATCAATACATACATATACATATATATATATATATATATATATATATATATATATATATATATATATACATATATGGACTGTGTGAGGCACATGTGCGCAGATGTCTTGCTTCAGGTGCCTGGTGTCACAGGAATGGAGTGAACACCAGTGTGGATACTAGAGTACCATACCCCATTCAAAAACACTGACACCAGTAACCACCACATATGTACATGCCTGCCCACCACTGCATGTGTCAGGGGGGAACAGGGTCAACAAGTGTACAACAGGCTCCACATTGATACACACAGTGGCACACTAGTCCTGTAATACCTGTACATGGAATGTGTCAGCAGACATGGTGTGTCAGCTATGGACATGTAGGTCACTGTACCCCTCCACACCCCACAATGTCCTACATGGTATGTACCTCCCATGACAGCTACAGATATGGTGAAGGACACAGACATATGCAAGTAACTGTGTCAATGCACTCAAACACCACAGAGCGCACACAGACTACCTACATAGAGGTTACCACTGCTGGATATACATAGTTCGGTCACACCCATGACAGTTGTCTCCCAACCATGGTAACACCTCCAACGTTCACAACACAAATTACCTACATCTGTCATCCTTGTCACTGCAGTATAGAGCACATGGTGGAGGTATGGGACCCTACCCACAGATATGATATATCCTGTAGTAGACCGCACAGAATTAAGAAGCAAGCCTCCCCATGAGTAGATGTCAGACATACCCCTGCTGAATGTTATGCTGATAGGTAATATGCCATATGAGTCACCCTGTGTAACTGTTTGTAAGGAGCAGGTATGATCATAACATGTGTCACAAGGGGCAGGATAGCATAACAGTATGCTGCTGTAGGCCCAGGGCCAAAAGCATACTACCTACCTAGGATGCAATGCACACCCATTAACACATTGCAAACGGAATATGTGAGGTGGAATGAGTGTGCTAGTGACTGGGTTCATGTTGTGTACTGGTGTGATTGCTCACCATGACTGTCTGTCTGTCATGGTAGTGTGTGTCAATGGTGTGAAGCCAGAGACAGGTGTGTGGGGTATTGCGATCAACACATACTACATTGCCATATGTTGTGCTGTGTTACCCTGTATGTCACTGTGGTGTAGGTAGGGTTATGGCAAGTAAGAGTAGTGTGCAGTACCAGTGAAATATGTAACGTGCATTGTGTGCAGTGGATGGGCTGATAATGTTCCCCATACAGTACCTTGATTCAAACCCCCAGTGTGGGGTCATGTATTGTACCTGAAACAGTGCGTTGACTGCTGCAGTATACTAGTCTGTTGTATGGAGTGTGCCAGGTACTGTTGCACAGTTGTCGGATGAGCACTGATATCTGGTCATGTACATGTGCACCCCCAATAGACAGACAGATGCTATATATGGTGCCTAAGTTATATAACTGCAGTCAAATATAATGTGTATTATGTGTGCTATAGTCTGCTGACAGATATTGCTGACATATTTCCCTTCTCCTTTTCTGGGACATGGTTCACCAGCGGAACACAGTCTACTCCGCTGCAGAAGAGGAGGAGATACACCAGAGCCTGGTGCGGGATTTCACTGTACTCTTTTCCCGCACCAGCCAGAACCAGCAGGAGAGGGCTACACTGTGGCAAGACCTGGTCCATCGGGTAAATGACATAGGCACACATAATCGGACATATGAGCAGGTACGCCATCACTGCAGTTATTTAATTAGAAATGTCCATCAGCGTGCATCAGATATCCACAGGCAGCAGCTTGCCACAGATGGTGGGGTGGCTAGACATCCCCCCCTCACCAGACTGGAGGGGCTACTCCTGAGTGTTGTGGCTCCAGCACAGCAGCAACAACAACAGCATACATGTGTAATGATGGAGGCTGGAGCCACACAGCGGCAGGACACAGAGCATGCAGGTAACATGCCATGTGTATAGTGACCATTCTGTACACTGTTAGGTTATGCATGTGTGGGGTGTGTCCTCGATTTGTAGCTGTTATCTTGGTAATTATTGTGCATTAGTGATAACCTCATTATCTGCAGTACACCTGTGGAAGCTAACTGTTGCACTACTGAACTGTAACATGTCCACAGTATCAATGGCACAGTTGTGCCCACTGACGATGAATGCCTCTTTTCCGCAGGTCCCTCTGGTGTAACAGCAAGGCAGCCTATCCATGCTGGTGTGTGTGTGTAATACCATTACCTTCACTACTCTGTATACTAATAGTAATAATAGGCTGAAGCAGTAGTGCAATGTGTTTGATTGCAGGTGTGTTTGTGTCTGTGGGTTGATATCTCATATACTGACATCTGTGCATGCGTGCATGTGCCCATGTGTGCATGTGTGCATGTGTGCATATGTGCATGTGTGCATGTGTGCATGTGCCCATGTGTGCATGTGTGCATCAGTGGTGGCATTGTGTACACATTGTAAACTGTGTTTCCTGTCTTACTCCCACAGCTTCTGGTGCTGCTCTGGTGTCATGCAGCAGGGAACCTGAATCAGCTGCTGTGGATAGTGATGATGATACCTGTGTAATGGCACAGGTAGGTGTGCCAGGGTCCATCATTGGTCTGCCAATTGACACTACACAGCTGTCGACCCCATCTATGTGCACAGTCATCCTGCCAATACATCCTTTGTCACCAATGTCCCTAGGTGATGGACAGGATACAGTGGGCATTGACCAGGGTAATGTGGTACCGGTGGCACATGCATCCCCACACTGCAGCCACGGCCAGGGCCCTGACATGGTACCACACAGGCAGATGTCCATGGGTTCTCGTGAGAGCATCCGTGGGCATACCACCCCGTCAGACGTGCCCACAGAGGTCTTTCAACGCCAGCTATGTTCCGGGCTGTAATGCAGGCACAGTCACGTATGGAACGGTACAACAGACATGGTCTGAGGGAGCTGAGAGCATGTCGCACAGCCATGAGTGACAGTATGCGTGATGTTGCGGCTGCCATCCACAACTTCACCGAGGTCATTGACAGACATTGGGGGGACACATTAGATCTGTTCCACAACTATATGTCCATGAGCCAGGGCAATGGTGGATGGTTGAGGCATCAACGTGGCCGTATGCCAGCAACAGCAGCAGCTGGCAGCCATCACGGACGACAACAGGGCCATGGCCGCTCATATAGTGCCAGCAGCAGCCCCAGCAATGCTGGGTCTGTGCTGTCATCCGACTGCCCCAGGAGACCACGTGCACGTGGTGCTGGACAGTCCCAACAGGGACCTGTCTACAGTCAACGAACACTTGCTTCTGATGACAGTACCCAGTCTGGATTGGTACCTGATACGGTCTGTAGCACCCCTGGCAGGCACAGGTACTGTGTCCATGGCCACAGACAGTGATCTGTATGTCCTGGCAGGTACAGTCTGCGGCTGTCCACAAACACCTGTATATGGCAGCCATGAGGTGGGACTGTGTGCATTCATACACACATGCAAAGTGATAACACCTAGGGCTACCGCATACACGCACACATTGCATCAACATTGCCCCATCTTGTACTGCTGTCCCTCACCAACACACACACACAGACATGTCAATTGTTTGTATCAGTGGCAGACTCAGGCATACCAGGTACACACCCTGTGCATATGATGAAACTGTGCCACCTCCTGCAATCTGTAAGATCGGTACAGGAACAGGTTAACATGGTGTTGATGCACAGGGTGACTACATAGATGTATTGTAATAGTATGATGTTGACAACAGTACAGTGTAATTATAGCATTGTGGGTATATACCAGCATGCCTGATGAAGTTACAGTATGAATGTCATTGTATTGTTTTGTACACCCATACTAATTACCACAGTGTTCTGTCTGCACATCTTTGCATACTGGTGGTGAGGCTGTGAAGGGATGGCCACCTACATAGGTAGCACAGGGGATACAACAATGTACATACTGATACTCAATGATGGCCATGTCAACTGCGAGTTGCATGCTGTCCACACATGACTCTGCAATGCAGATGTTTCAGGATGTTGATATCTGTGCAGTACTACACAACAGGTTAAAGGCTCAGAAGAGCACACTAGCACTACAAGGTCACACCTCATACCATGCATGACAGCACCAAAACACAGAACTAACTATGACAGGAGGGAGAGTGTCCATACATGTCAAGGATACTGTGGTGCCAGAACAGGTAGCATACATCATACTAGGTCTGGAACTGCTGAATGAGGGCTTAGTGTCTGTTATTTGACATGTGTATTATTACAGGTATGAGCACTTGGGTATCAGGCCAGTTATTCAACATTACGAAGGTACGTGGTCTATACACTTCTGGAGGATGTGGCTGGACCCAGACCATCTGACCTGGGAATGTCTGGGTACTGGCTTAGAGTGCCTGCATATATGCACTGTTACATACTGGAAGTCGTACACCTTGTTTGTTGTAGCATAGTCTACATACAGGCCTGCTGACTGTAGCTTTGTTTGTATGCATGTTTGCCTGTTATGTTCCTGAAACACTGATTCCACCTGCGGTGCAGATATACAGTGCCTCTGTGGATCCCTAGTGACATCTGTGTTGCTTACTGTACTGATGTCCATGTGTCACTTGACAGAACGTCACTGTTTGACCTGTTTGCATGTAGCTTGCCTGTAACACATTGCATATGATGTACCTCACATTTGCTCAAGACAGCATTCATATATGCCAGCACTAACAATTCAGGAGCACTACACCCTCACATAGTCACCTTGAGTACCTTGTTCCCCATTGGCCTTATGTGTTGTTACTTAGTGTAGGAGTCACAACGCTATGGTAGCATGTGCAAAGGTCACCTGTCGATCTACTCTCAGGTCCAGTTGGTGAATCTGTGAGTCATGTGGCAATGTTACAGCTGCCTCATGTACACAGACAACCCTCTCCCCTTCCCATACATGTACAACACATGTGAGAGATGCAACCACATAGCCAAGCTGGGGGCTAAGCTCTGTTTACACAGCACTGGCATTCCCTGTCAGGTGGAGTGGGATACTACAGTGAATACAGTATCAGTCTCCCGTAGACCTGCTACGACCACAATCCAAACACAGACACACACAGGTACATTATTGGGCTATCAGAATAGATCCTGCCTGAGCAGCTGACACCTACAAAGCAGACACACAAGCAAACTTTATGCCAGAGCAGAGCACATGCGACACATAGCTCACAAAGCCTGTGTGCCAAACAGTGTCAGGCCATACGGCTAGACAACACACCTGCTACGGTTGTATGAGGTACCTCTATTGACACGTACACGGTGGTCCTGCTCCCAGGCTGAACAAGGTGATGGTCATGCTGAGCTGCCCGTCGGGCGCTATGACCCACCACATAACACAAGCAAAGTAGTCACTCCAAGGCATGTAGCAGTATGACTCAGTCATTGTCTGTGCCAGTGTGTATGATCTCTGACGCACCTCCCTGGACTACATGTTAGGGGACATGGAGGGGCTCCCTGAGGTTGTAGCACAGGCTGGTATGACCCTGGCTTTGGGTGGCATCTCACCCTCACCATGAATGCTGCCACAATATGTAGACAGGTTCATCAGTTTCTGCACTTAACGTATCTTTCAGTGACATCCAAAGGGGATCCAATGCCTGTCAGTGTGGGATTACATGCTGGACATGCCACATTGCTTTGCTTGGGACAGCTTGCACCTGTCACCCATGGGCTTTTGTATATTGGCAGAGGTTGTCGCTACACACATACTGCCTTTGTATGCAAGGCTGACATTACATAGCCACCTACACAGGTATCACATGGGATGGGACACTAATAGCAATGCTACTCAACAACAGCAGTGTAAACCTCAAGATGCATGCAGTGGAAACTGTCCTTAGCATGGGGTACAGCAATATCTGTGCAGTAACAGACTCCTGGTACAAGGCTCCCAGGTGCACACCATCAGTGCTAGGTCATTCCTGATACCATGCTTGTCATTCCCTACACATGCACCAAAACAGAACAGGGGGGATGTATCCAAAGGCACCTCAGATACACACAGCCCCAGGTTGGTGGCACTGCACAAAGCATCAGAGCCTCTCCATGTGCAACACACAGTGGGTTAGACTGCCTGCAGGTTCATAGCCTGGCACACACCACACTCCCATACCCAGGAAACACACTTGGCCTTCCTGACAACACTGGGAATATGATGTTCTCTACACACACCAGTATATGGTTGTACTGCAACTACCCAAACATACAGTGTGAGCATGATTCTAGCTGCAAGACCCTATCTGAAGGTGTCTTATCATTCATTCCCTGCATTGCTATGGAACAGCTTGTTACCACTCCCACAAGTGGTGACAACATGCTGCACCTGTTCATCACCAACATGTGGTCTATATGCTTCAATCCAATCATGTATCCCTCGCTGGTAGGATGACACCATCTACAACCCACACTGTATAGTCATATACCACATGCAGACCCTGCACAGAACACCCAAGTCATACAGTTGTCTGATGCATATTCCATTTATTCACATGAGGCAGGCTTCGGACATGGGAACTCTTGCAGTTCACAGGTACATATGTGTAGGTGGTACACACATACATCATGTCTGCATTGACATTACTGATATAATGTATGTCGTGCAATAATGGGAACAACACCCCACACACATGGACAAACAGTGTGACAAAATTACACATGGCATTTGTAGGATACAAACCCCTACCTAACTATGTTAGATCACTTGTGAGAGTCACATTAGCAGAGCACGCTATTTGCATTACTGGGGGGATTGCTTTCTTCTGCTGTACTTATGGGGTGCTGACATCATCAGTGTTTCGACAGTGGAATATGCAGCTTGTTTTGTGTAGTATAATTTGCCAAAAGGGACATTTCTCATACACATGTAATTGCACACACTACTCCCCCATACACAGTCACACACACACTGGGCATTTGCAGGATTCAAACCCCTACTTATGTTATGACACTAGTGAGAGACGCATTAGCGGAGTGCACTATCTGCATTACTGGGAAGAGTGTTTTCTCCTGCTTTACTTATAGGGTGCTGACATCATCAGTGTTTTGACAGTGGAATATGCAGCATGTGTTGTGTAATAAAAGTTGCCAAAAGGGACATTTCTCATACACATGGAATTACACACACTACTCCCCCATATACAATCACACACACACTGGGCATTTGCAGGATTTAACCCCCTACCTAACTATGTTATGACACTAGTGAGAGATGCATTAGCAGAGTGTGCTATTTGCATTACTGGGGGGATTGCTTTCTCCTGCTGTACTTATAGGGTGCTGACATCATCAGTGTTTCGACAGTGGAATATGCAGCATGTTTTGTGTAGTATAAGTTGCCAAAAGGGACATTTCTCATTCACATGGAATTACACACACTACTCCTCCATACACAGTCACACACAGACTGGGCATTTGCAGGATTCAAACTCCTACCTAGCTATGTTATGACACCAGTGAGCGATGCATTAGCAGAGTGCGCTATTTGCATTATTTGGGGAGATTGTTTTCTCCTGCTGTACTTATAGGGTGCTGACATCATCAGTGTTTCGACAGTGGAATATGCAGCATGTTTTGTGTAGTAAAGGTTGCCAAAAGGGACATTTGTCATATACATGAAATTGCACACACTACTCCCCCATACACAGTCACACACACACTGGGCACTTCCAGGATTCAACCCCCTACCTAACTATGTTATGATACAATGAAAGACACATTAGTGGAGCGCGCTATTTGCATTACTAGGGGGGATTTTTTTCTCCTGCTGTACTTATAGGGTGCTGACATCATCAGTGTTTCAACAGTGGAATATGCAGCATGTTTTGTGTAGTAAAGGTTGCCAAAAGGGACATTTCCCATACACATGGAATTGCACACACTACTCCCCCATACACAGAGCATTTACAGGATTCAAACCCATATCTAACTATGTTATGACACTTGTGAGAGACGCAGCAGCGGAGCGCACTATTCAAATTACTGGGTATAACTTCTGCTCCTGACATATGTATAGTGTGCTGACATCATTATGGATGAAGAGGTATGTACATCTGTTACTATCCATCAGTAAGGGGGAGAGCATATCTATGCATTAACTTTGCACAGGTACAGTGGCCTACTGTACTATGGAGGCAGACGCCAAATACACTGTGGATAGCCTTCTGTATTCCCTAGGGACAACGGTCAGGTATTGCACTCTACAGCCATATGTTTACCTGTCAAATGCACGTATCTGTTGCTCATATACTGTTTGTGGGTCTTTATTGCCATAGCCTTCCCTATCTCTATAAACAACGTGTGTACTGTGGGAGATGTTTGCATATGAGTGGGATCCAGTGCTTTACTTATGTCTCTGTTGTATCTTCACTGTGTGCACTGGGCAGATGTCTGTATTGTGGGAGGTTCCTGTGTTAACACATAGAAATGCCTGATATGTGTGTGCACCTGCTGAACTGTGACATGGCCTAAGTGTGTGAGCATGCCCAGTTCACAGTTTGTATGGCTTCTTGACTGCCACATCTCATTTATCTAAGCATGCAAGCATGCCCAGTGTTCCCTTTCCTTATGTTTGGATCTGTGGACCACCACATTTCTGTTTGTGTGTGGACGCCATCTATATATCACATGTACAGTTGAGTGTTGGACATCAGGTTGTGTTCTTACTGCCCAACTGCTGTGTGTCTGAACCTAACAGGTATTATGATCTGCTTGCAGGGTCACCATGGGATAGTTTGCATACAGTTGTCATCATCCTTTCCTGCTGACCAAACAGTTGTATTGTTGTATAGTGTACTGGTGCAAAACTTTCACTGTGGTGGACAGTATAATCGGTTTCAGTCCTATCACTGCTTGTAATGTTTATAATGAGCACACCAGACTGGTTGAGGGCCAGTTGTGCAGATATGACCATGTTTCATTTTGTTCAGATATGGACAGCTTAGTACATGATTGCCCGACATTGTTAATGTATTCCACAACTTGTGTGGACAGTGACAAACAATGGCCATGTGCCCTAGTCCATTTGTAATGCCAGTCAGAGAGTGTTTGTCCTTCAACACACATTTACTGGTGTTTGCCATGACATATGTCACGGTTAGTGTGCTGTGCCTCTGTCTACCCATGACATACAGGTGATATCCAGGGTACACCTGCCATCACCCATCCAGTCATCATGATTCCTCTGGATGACAGTCACTGAGGGACTCCCTGGAAAACCTGTAGTGGGAGTTTAGTCATGAGTGGAGTGAGCTTCTGGGTTGTGGACCAATCAGTACATCATGCCCTGTTTATGTCTGTGCTGGGGTTCAGGCCTGTCAGCTGCATAGGTCACCAGCATTCAGAGTTTACATGGTGCCACATGTCCATTGATACCAGGTTGGTCATGGCTCTATACATCAGGCACAGTTCACCTCCAGCCAGGCAGTATGGCACTGTGTGGAGCTGCAGTTACTTTACTTAGGTGACACATGGCATCTGTTACAGCTCTGCAATCCTCCTGGTGGGGTAATTGTGTGGTCATTCCAGTTGCTGCAGGTGTCTGCTACGGTACATCCCTGAAGGGCCATTGTACACAATTGTGAGGCTGCTGATGGATGACTGGGGAGGCACATTGACCTACCCTAACCAAGCTGTGCTTACCTTCATGATTAGATGGTATATGGTATGTTTCTGTAACCACTACAGACACATGGTTGTCACATGCAGGATATGTGTAACCTTGTGTCCCCAGGTCTTTTATTGCTCCTGATGTACTTACTGGGTTAACACCTATGTGGTAATTTCTGGCCATGTACTGTGTTTCCACAGGGGTTGACTATACCCTATTCTGCATTTAGCTTGTTGACATGGCTGTGGCACCACTTGTGTGTTTCTATGTGTGCCTTTTGTAGGTTGCTTGTGTCAGCTGGAAGGTCCAATATGGTGGCCAGTTTGTCGTCCACTGCAAACCTGTTCAGACAGAGTCCTTCCATGTTGGCCTGTACCTGTGTGACATATATAGCATAAAAGAGGGTTCCCAGGACCATGCCTTGTGGGATGCCAGTTGTACCTGGTTTGCCGTCTGCCATGGCTACAGCATGTCTGCCAGGTCAGTTCTGTCCTTGATCTGGTTTGAAACCCATCTACTTGCATAGGGGTTTATAGTTAGGCTGGTGAGCTTATCTGTACCGCCAACTAGGGTATTGTATGGAAGGGTTTAGCAAGGTCCAGATAGGCTGTGTGATGGACATTCCCCACATCACTGGGCTTGGTGCATGTTTCACATGAGTCAGACATGTCTACGGGTCAGGAACTGCCCTATGACAGCCAGACTGGGTAGGGTCCAATGACTGTAGGTACCCAATCTCATTATTCATGGGATCCATGATCATCCTCTACATTACTTTGCCAACCTAGATATTTGGGGTTGAGGGGTGATAGTTTGCAGTATCCACTCAGGCACCCCCTTTGTGGTGTGGGACCACTGTTGCTGTACACCGCTCTTTGGGTACATATCCTGTGGTAGGGCTGATAGTGCACAGTAATGCTATTTGCTATTGCATTCTTCTTACAGTACTTGTTAGACACAACCCAGGACACCATATGGTACCATTGATGCTGTGTGCTGTGCTTTGTGGATGCTGGCTGTTACCTCAGCATCTGCAATGTCGGGGGGCCAGCACTCTCCTGGGATAGATATTTGGCAGTTAGGGGCTGGTGGGGAGTTTGCAATGAATTTGTTAGGTAGGATGTTGGCAATGTGTGTGGGTTTGGTGGATTTTTTGTGATATTAGAGTGCTGCAGAGCATATCTGTGGATTACCACCATGGTTCCTACCATCAGGTAGGACAGCTGTGTAATAATCCTTTGTGTCCTGCACAATTTGTATCATCATAGGTTCATAGGTTCATACTAGGCTATCTGCCCTGGCCTTGTTTGAGCATGGACAGACTGTGTGTGGGTCTCAACACCCCTTGCAATGTGCATATCATGCCCACGTAGGGTTTACTTTCCTAGATGTGACACAGGGATGGCCCCCAGTGTACACCTGCTATCTCCCATGCACTTCAATGGATTTCTCCTGTTGAGTTTGTGTGTGGAGCTCAGCCTGTCATGGACTGGGATTCTGTTCCAGAGTGTCCTGAGCCTCTGGGTTATGGATCTGTCATTCCAGCACATCCTAGTAATCTAAGTGTAGAGGTTCAGATATCTCACTGTGGTGTGTCTGCTGGATTTGGGGTTTCTGCAGTGGAGCATGTCCATTCATTCTGGATTGGGTATGGCCTTGTACATCAGGCATACATCACCTCTCACTGTGCAGTATGCTTCTGAATTGGGCTGTGGTTTCTTCAGCCAGGCTGCTTATGTCCAATGTTTGGACCCTTTATCCTGTTGGTGGGGTGCATTTGGGGTCTTTCTGACTGCTGCATGTGTAAGGTAAGGTACATGCTGACTGGGGCATAGTTGTCACGTATGGGCCTGAAAAGGGAAGGGTATGGGGGCACAGTGACCTCTGTAGCTCTACATGTGCATCCTTTCATATTAAGGTTGGCAATATAGCAGGTCTTCCTGGCCACCTTGGCAATGTGTGTGTCACATGACAGGTTACCGTCCACTTGTGTCCCTAGGTCCATGACTACTTCTTCCATACATTATGGATTGCCACCTATGTCATACTTTGTGTGTGCCTTGTTTGGCATTTTTTGGGACATTCATACTCTGTCGTGTCTTGAGGAAGGCTCCCTGGGGTACCTGGGTTTGTCTGTGGGGTCTGTAGCAGGCTTCAAACAGGTACACAGTTTGAGACAGTGTTACTTGCCCGTGGATAGTCCGTGCTGCTTCTTGCTGTGGTACCAACCTGGGGGTGTGGTTATTCTTGATAATTACTGGTAGCCACACTCCTATTGTCATGTGTTCCATGTTTTGGAGCTGTAGAGCATGGTATGAGGCATGACCTGGTAGTATTAAGGTGCTCTTCTGGGCCTTGCCCAGGTTTCTGTTATAGAACACATATTACCATTCTCCATGCTGTTGTGGGTTTGGTCTGCATGCACCTTGCAGGTTACACTTCTGGCATTGGGTAGCATTACATCCAGGTTATTATCCCTTGTGCTACCTATGTTGGTGGGTTTGTGTTTCCAGACTTACCTATTACAGGCACAGTGGGGGTGACAGCAGCCTTTGCCAGTATCTACACAGCCAGGTGTGCTGGGTGCACCACAGTGTGATATCTGAACCTCTACACATAGATTAATAGGATGTTCTGGAGGGACAGATCCATAACCCAGAGGCTCAGGACACTCTGGAACAGAATTCCAGTCCATGATAGGCTGAGCTCCACACACAAACTCAACAAGATAAATCCATTGAAGTGCATGGGAGATAGCAGGTGTACACTGGGGGCCATCCCTGTGTCACATCCAGGAAAGTAAATCCTACGTGGGCATGATATGCACATTGCAAGGGGTGTTGAGACCCACACACAGTCTGTCCATGCTCAAACAAGGCCAGGGCAGATAGCCTAGTATGAACCTATGAACCTATGATGATACAAATTGTGCAGGACACAAAGGATTATTACACAGCTGTCCTACCTGATGGTAGGAACCATGGTGGTAATCCACAGATATGCTCTGCAGCACTCTAATATCACAAACAATACACCAAACCCACACACATTGCCAACATCCTACCTAACAGATTCTTTGCAAACTCCCCACCAGCACCTAACTGCCAAATATCTATCCCAGGAGAGTGCTGGCCCCCCCGATATTGCAGATGCTGAGGTAACAGCCAGCATCCACAAAGCACAGCACACAGCATCAATGGTACCAGATGGTGTCCTGGGTTGTGTCCAACAAGTACTGTAAGAAGAATGGAACAGCAAATAGCATTACTGTGCACTATCAGGCCTACCACAGGATATTTACCCAAAGAGCGGCGTACAGCAACAGTGGTCCCACACCACAAAGGGGGTGCCTGAATGGATATGTCAAACTATCACCCCTCAACCCTGAATATCTAGGTTGGCAAAGTAATGTAGAGGATGATCATGGATCACATGAATAACGAGATTGGGTACCTACAGACATTGGACCCTACCCAGTGTGGCTGTCATATGGCAGATCCTGACCCGTACACGTCTGACTCATGTGAAACATGCACCAAGCCCAGTGATGTGGGGAATGTCCATCACACAGCCTATCTGGACCTTGCTAAACCCTTCCATACAATACCCTAGTTGGCAGTACAGATAAGCTCACCAACCTAACTATAAACCCCTATGCAAGTAGATGGGTTGCAAACCAGCTCAAGGACAGAACTGACCTGGCAGACATGCTGTAGCCATGGCAGACTGCAAACCAGGTACAACTGGCATCCCACAAGGCATGGTCCTGGGAACCCTCTTGTATGCTATATATGTCACATAGGTACAGGCCAACATGGAAGGACTCTGTCTGAACAGGTTTGCAGAGGACGACAAACTGGCCACCATATCGGACCCGCCAGCTGACACAAGCAACCTACAAAAGGCACACATAGAAACACACAAGTGGTGCCACAGCCATGTCAACAAGCTATATGCAGAATAGGGTATAGTCAACCCCTGTGGAAACACAGTACATGGCCAGAAATTACCACATAGGTGTTAACCCAGTAAGTACATCAGGAGCAATAAGAGACCTGGGGAGACAAGGTGATACATATTCTGCATGTGACAACCATGTGTCTGTAGTGGTTACAGAAACATACCATATACCCACCTAATCATGAAGATAAGCACAGCTTGGTTAGGGTAGGTCAATGTGCCTCTCCAGTCATCCATCAGCAGCCTCACAATTGTGTACAATGGCCCTTCAGGGATGCACCGTAGCAGACACCTGCAACAACTGGAATGACCACACAAATACCCCACCAGGAGTATTGCAGAGCTGTAACAGATGCCATGTGTTGCCTGAGTAAAGTAACTGCAGCTCCACACAGTGCCATACAGCCTGGCTGGAGGTGAACTGTGCCTGATGTATAGAGCCATGACCAACCTGGTATCAATGGACATGTGGCACCATGTAAACACTGAATGCTGGTGACCTATGCAGCTGACAGGCCTGAACCCCAGCACAGACATAAACAGGACATGCTGTACTGATTGGTCTACAACCCAGAAGCTCACTCCACTCACGACTAAATTCCCACTACAGGATATCCAGGGAGTCCCTCAGTGACTGTCATCCAGGGGAATCATGATGACTGGATGGGAGGTGGCAGGTGTACCCTGGATCTCACCTATATGTCATGGGTAGACAGAGGCACAGCACACTAACCGTGACATATGTCATGGCAAACACCAGTAAATGTGTTTTGAAGGACAAACACTCTCTGACTAGCATTACAAATGGACTAGGGCACATGGCCATTGTTTGTCACTGTCCACACAAGTTGTGGAATACATTAACAATGTCGGACAATCATGTACTAAGCTGTGATAGGACTGAAACTGATTATACTGTCCCCCACAGTGATATTTTTCCACCAGTACATTATACAACAATACAACTGTTTGGTCAGCAGGAAAGGATGATGACAACTGTATGCAAACTATCCCATGGCGACCCTGCAGGCACAGCATAATGCCTGTTAGGTTCAGACACACAGCAGTTGGGCAGTAAGAACACAACCTGATGTCCAACACTCAACAGTACATGTGATATATAGATAGCGTCCACACACAAACAGAAATGTGGTGGTCCACAGATCCAAACATAAGGAAAGGTCACACTGGGCATGCTCGCACACTTAGATAAATGAGATGTGGCAGTCAAGAAGCCATACAAACTGTGAACTGGGCATGCTCACACACTTAGGCCATGTCACAGTTCATCAGTTGCACACACATATCTGGCATTTCTATGTGTTACCACAGGAACCTCCCACAATACAGACATCTGCCCAGTGCACACAGTGAAGTTACAACAGAGACATAAGTAAAGTACTGGATCCCACTCATATGCAAACATCTCCCACAGTACACACGTTGTTTATAGAGATAGCGAAGGCTATGGCAATAAAGACCCACAAACAGTATATGAGCAGCAGATACATGCATCTGACAGGTAAACATATGGCCGTAAAGTGCAATACTTGACCGTTGTCCCTAGGGAATACAGAAGGCTATCAACAGTGTATTTGGCATCTGCATCCACAGTACAGTAGGCCACTGTGCCTGTGCAAAGTTAATGCATAGATATGCTCTCCCCCTTACTGATGGATAGTAACAGATGTACATACCTCTTCATCCATAATGATGTCAGCACACTATACATATGTCAGGAGCAGAAATTATACCCAGCAATGTGAATAGCGGGCTCCGCTACTGCATCTCTAACAAGTGTCATAATATAGTTAGGTGGGGGTTTAAATCCTGCAAGTGCCCAGTGTGTGTGTGACTGGGTATGTGGGAGTAGTGTGTGCAATTCCATCTGTATGAGAAATGTCCCTTTTGGCAGCTAGTACTTCACAAAACATGTTGCATATTCCACTGTCGAAACACTGATAATGTCAGCACCCTATAAGTACAGCAGGAGAAAGCAATCCTTCAGTAATGCAAATAGTGCGCTCTGCTAATGCGTTTCTCACTAGTGTCATAACATAGTTAGGTAGGGGTTTGAATCCTGCAAGTGCCCAGTGTGTGTGTGTGTGTGTGTGTGTGACTGTGTATAGGGGGCTAGTGTGTGTAATTCCATGTGATTTAACATAGTAAGTAGGGGTTTGTATCCTACAAATGCCATGAGTAATTTTGTCACACAGTTTGTCCATGTGTGTTATTACCAATATTGCACGGCATACATTATATCAGTAATGTCAATGCACACATGATGTATGTGTGTGCCACCTACACATATGTATCTGTGAACTGCAAGAGCTCCCATGTCCGAAGCCTGCCTCATGTGAATACATGGAATATGCATCAGACAACTGTATGACTGGGGTGTTCTGTGCAGGGGCTACATGTGGTATGTGACTATACAGTGTGGGTTTTAGATGGTGTCAACCCACCAGCGAGGGATACATGATTGGTCTGGAGCATCAAGTCCACATGTTGGTGATGAACAGGTGCAGCATGTTGTCACCACTTGTGGGAGTGGTAAGTTGTTCCATAGCAATGCAGGGAATGACTGATAAGACACCTTCAGATAGGGTCTTGCAGCTAGAATAATGCTCACACTGCATGTTTGGGTAGTTGCAGTACAACCATATAATGGTGTGTGTAGAGACCATCATATTCCCAGTGTTGTCAGGAAGGCCAAGTGGGTTTCCTGGGTATGGGAGTGTGGTGTGTGCCAGGCTATGAACCTGAAGGCAGTCTAACCTACTGTGTGTTGCACATAGAGAGGCTCTGATGCTTTGTGCAGTGCCACCAACCTTGGGTGTGTGTATCTGAGGTGCCTTTGGCTGCATCCCACCTGTTCTGTTTTGGTGCATGTGTAGGGGATGACAAGCATGGTATCAGGAATGACCTGGTACTGATGGTGTGCACCTGGGAGCCTTGTACCAGGAGTCTGTTACTGCACGGATATTGCTGTACCCCATGCTAAGGACAGTTTCCACTGCATGCATCTTTAGGTTTACACTGCTGCTGTTGAGTAGCATTGCTATTAGTGTCCCATCCCGTGTGATACCTGTGTAGGTGGCTATGTAATGTCAGCCTTGCATACAAAGGCAGTATGTGTGTAGCAACAGCCTCTGCCAATATACAATGGCCCATGGGTGACAGGTGCAAGCTGTCCCAAGCAAAGCAATGTGGCATGTCCAGCATGTAATCCCACACTGACAGGCATTGGATCCCCTTTGGATGTCACTGAAAGATATGTTAAGTGCAGAAACCGATGATCCTGTCTACATATTGTGGCAGCATTCATAGTGAGGATGAGATGCTACCCAAAGCCAGGGTCATACCAGCCTGTGCCACAACCTCAGAGAGCCCCTCCATGTCCCCTAACATGTAGTCCAGGGAGGTGCATCAGAAGACATACACACTGGCACAGACTACGACTGAGTCATACTGCTACATGCCTTGGAGTGACTGTTTTGCTTGTGTTATGTGGTGGATCATAGTGCCCGACGGGCAGCTCAGCATGGCCGTCACCTTGTTCAGCCTGGGAGCAGGACCACCGTGTATGTATCAATAGAGGTACCTCATACAACCGTAGCAGGTGTGTTGTCTAGCCGTATGGCCTGATACTGTTTGGCACACAGGCTTTGTGAGCTATGTGTCACATGTGCTCTGCTCTGGCATAATGTGTGCTTGTGTGTCTGCTTTGCAGGTGTCAGCTGCTCAAGCAGGATGCTATTCTGAGAGCCCAATAATGTACCTGTGTGTGTCTGTGTTTGGATTGTGGTCATGGCAGGTCTATGGGAGACTGGTACTGTATTCACTGTAGTATCCCACTCCACCTGACAGGGAATGCCAGTGCTTTGTAAACAGAGCTTAGCCCCCAGTTTGGCTATGTGGTTGCATCTCTCACATGTGTTGTACATGTATGGGAAGGGGAGAGGGTTGTCTGTATACATGAGGCAGCTGTAACATTGCCACATGACTCGCAGATTCACCAATTGGACCTGAGTGTAGATCAACAGGTGACCTTTGCACATGCTACCATAGCATTGTGACTCCCATACTAACTAACGACACATAGGGCCAATGGGGAACAAGGTACTCAAGGTGACTATGTGAGGGTGTAGTGCTCCTGAATTGTTAGTGCTGGCATATATGAATGCTGTCTTGAGCAAATGTGAGGTACGTCATATGCAATGTACAGGCAAGCTACATGCAAACAGGACAAACAGTGATGTTCTGTCAAGTGACACATAGACATCAGTACAGTAAGCAACACCGATGTCACTAGGGATCCACAGAGGCACTTTATATCTACACCGCAGGTGGAATCAGTGTTTCAGGAACATAACAGGCAAACATGCATACAAACAAAGCTACAGTCAGCAGGCCTGTATGTAGACTATGCTACAACAAACAAGGTGTACGACTTCCAGTATGTAACAGTGCATATATGCAGGCACTCTAAGCCAGTACCCAGACATTCCCAGGTCAGACGGGCTGGGTCCAGCCACAACCCCCACAAGTGTATAGACCATGTAACTTCGTAATGTTGAATAACTGGCCTGATACCCAAGTGCTCATACCTATAATAATACACATGTCAAATAACAGACACTGAGCCCTCACTCAGCAGTTCCAGACATAGTATGATGTATGCTATCTGTCCTGGCACCACAGTATCCTTGACATGTATGGACACTCTCCCTCCTGCCATAGTTAGTTCTGTGTTTTGGTGCTGTTATGCATGGTATGAGGTGTGACCTTGTAGTGCTAGTGTGCTCTTGTGAGCCCTGAACCTGCTGTGTAGTACTGCACAGATATCAACATCCTGAAACATCTGCATTGCAGAGTCGTGTGTGGACAGCATGCAACTCGCAGTTGACATGGCCATCATTGAGTATCAATATGTACATTGTTGTATCCCCTGTGCTACCTATGTAGGTGGCCATCCCTTCACAGCCTCACCACCAGTATGCAAAGATGTGCAGACAGAACACTGTGGTAATTAGTATGGGTGTACAAAACAATACAATGACATTCATACTGTAACTGCATTAGGCATGCTGGTATATACCCACAATGCTATAATTACATTGTACTGTTGTCAACATCATGCTATTACAATATGTCTATGTAGTCACCCTGTGCATCAGCACCATGTTAACCTGTTCCCGCACCGATCTTACAGATTGCAGGAGGTGGCACAGTTTCATCATATGCACAGGGTGCGTACCTGGTATGCCTGAGTCTGCCACGGATACAACCAATTGACATATTTGTGTGTGCGTGTGTTGGTGAGGGACAGCAGTACAAGATCGGGCAATGTTGATGCAGTGTGTGCGTGTATGTGGTAGCCCTAGGTGTTATCACTTTGCATGTGTGTATGAATGCACACAGTCCCACCTCATGGCTGCCATATGCAGGTGTTTGTGGACAACCCCAGACTGTACCTGCCAGGACATACAGATCACTGTCTGTGGCCACGGACATGGTACCTGTGCCTGGCAGGGGTGCTATGGACCATATCAGGTACCAATCCAGACTGGGTATCATCATCAGAAGCAGGTGTTCGTTGACTGGACACAGGTCCCTGTTGGGACTGTCCAGCACCACACGCACGTGGTCTCCTGGGGCGGTCCGATGACAGCACAGACCCAGCTGGGGCTGCTGCTGGCACTATGTGAGCGGCCGCGGCCCTGTTGTCATCCGAGACGGCTGCCAGCTGCTGCTGTTACTGGCATACGGCCACATCGACGCCTCAACCGTCCACCATTGCCCTGGCTCATGGACATATAGTTGTGGAATAGATCTAATGTCCCCCCCCCAACGTCTGTCAATGACCTCGGTGAAATTGCGGATGGCAGCCGCAACATCAAGCATACTGTCACTCATGGCTGTGCGACATGCTCTCAGCTCCCTCAGACCCTGTCTGGTGTACCGTTCCATACATGACTGTGCCTGCATTACAGCCAGAAACATAGCTGGGGTTGAAAGACCTCTGTTGGCACGTCTGACAGGGACGGTACACCCACAGATGCTCCCACGAGAACCCATGGACGTCTGCCTGTGTGGTACTGTGTCAGGGCCCTGGCCATGGCTGCAGTATGGGGTTGCATGTGCCATCAGTACCACATTACCCTGGTCAATGCCCACTGTATTCTGTCCATCACCTAGGGACATTGGTGACAAAGAATGTATTGGCAGGATGACTGTGCGCATTGATAGGGTCGACAGGTGTGTAGTGTCAATTGGCTGACCAATGACGGACCCTGGCACACCTACCTGTGCCATTACACAGGTATCATCATCACTATCCACAGCAGCTGATTCAGGTTCCCTGCTGCATGACACCAGAGCAGCACCAGAACCTGTGGGAGTAAGACAGGAAACACAGTTTACAATGTGTACACAATGCCACCACTGATGCACACATGCACACATGGGCACATGCACACATGCACACATGGGCACAGGCACACATGCACACATGCATACATGCACACACCTCAGTATATGAGATATCAACCCACAGACACAAGCACACCTGCAATCAAACACATAGCACTACTGCTTCAGCCTATTATTACTATTAGTATACAGAGTAGTGAAGGTAATGGTATTACACACTCACCAGTATGGATAGGCTGCCTTGCTGTTACACCAGAGGGACCTGTGGTAAAGAGACATTTATCGTCAGTGGGCACAACTGTGCCATTGATACTGTGGGCATGTTACAGTTCAGTAGTGCAACAGTTAGCTTCCACAGGTGTACTGCAGATAATGAGGTTATCACTAATGCACAATAATTACCAAGATAACAGCTACAAATCGAGGACACACCCCACACATGCATAACCTAACAGTGTACAGAATGGTCACTATACACATGGCATGTTACCTGCACGCTCTGTGTCCTGCTGCTGTGTGGCTCCAGCCTCCATCATTACACATGTATGCTGTTGTTGTTGCTGCTGTGCTGGAGCCACAACACTCAGGAGTAGTCCCTCCAGTCTGGTGAGGGGGGATGTCTAGCCACCCCACCACCTGTGGCAAGCTGCTGCCTGTGGATATCCGACGCACGCTGATGGACATTTCTAATTAAATCACTGTAGTGATGGCGTACCTGCTCATATGTCCAGTTATGTGTGCCTATGTCATTTACCCGATGGACCAGGTCTTGCCACAGTGCAGCCCTCTCCTGCTGGTTCTGGCTGGTGCAGGAAAAGAGTACAGCAAAATCCCGCACCAGGCTCTGGTGTATCTCCTCCTCCTCTGCAGTGGAGTAGACTGGGTTCCGCTGGTGAACCATGTCCCTGAAAAGGAGAAGGGAAATATGTCAGCAATATCTATCAGCAGACTATAGCACACATAATGCACATTATACTTGACTGCAGTGATATAACTTAGGCACCATATATAGCATCTGTCTGTCTATTGGGGGATACACATGTACATGACCAGATATCAGTGCTCATCCGACAACTGTGCAACAGTACCTGGCACACTCCATACAACAGACTAGTATACTGCAGCAGTCAACGCACTGTTTCAGGTACAATACACAACCTCACACTGGGGGTTTGAATCAAGGTACTGTATGGGGAACATTATCAGCCCATGCACTGCACACAATGCACGTTACATATTTCACTGGTACTGCACACTGCTCTTACTTGCCATAACCCTACCTACACCACAGTGACATACAGGGTAACACAGTACAACATATGGCAATGTAGTATGTGTTGATCGCAATACCCCACACACCTGTCTCTGGCCTCACACCAAGGACACACAGTACCATGACAGACAGACAGTCATGTTGAGCAATCACACCAGTACACAACATGCACCCAGTCACTAGCACACTCATTCCACCTCACATATTCCGTTTGCAATGTGTTAATGGGTGTGCATTTCATCCTAGGTAGGTACTGTGCTTTTGGCCCAGGGCCTACAGCAGCATACTATTATGCTACCCTGCCCGTTGTGACACATGTGTTATGATTGTACCTGCTCCTTACGAACAGTTACACAGGGTGACTCATATGGCATATTATCTATCAGCATAACATTCAGCAGGGGTATGTCTGACATCTACTCATGGGGAGGCTTGCTTCTTAATTCTGTTTGGTCTACTACAGGGTATGTCATATTTGTGGGTAAGGATCCGTACCTCCACCATGTGCTCTATACTGCAGTGACAAGAACGACAGATGTAGGTAATTTGTGTTGTGGATGTTGGAGGTGTTACCATGGTTGGGAGACAATTGTCATGGGTGTGACCGAACTATGTATATCCAGCAGTGGTAACCTCTATGTAGGTAGTCTGTGTGCA
Organism: Protopterus annectens; assembly: GCF_019279795.1. Taxonomy (NCBI): domain Eukaryota; kingdom Metazoa; phylum Chordata; order Ceratodontiformes; family Protopteridae; genus Protopterus; species Protopterus annectens. The sequence goes on from NC_056735.1 coordinate 457,805,376, forward strand.
CTCTGTGGTGTTTGACTGCATTGACACAGTTACTTGCATATGTCGGTGTCCTTCACCATATCTGTAGCTGTCATGGGAGGTACATACCGTGTAGGACATTGTGGGGTGTGGAGGGGTACAGTGACCTACATGTCCATAGCTGACACACCATGTCTGCTGACACATTCCATGTACAGGTATTACAGGACTAGTGTGCCACTATGTGTATCAATGTGGCACCTATTTTACACTTGTTGACCCTGTTCCCCCCTGACACATGCAGTGGTGGGCAGGCATGTACATATGTGGTGGTTACTGGTGTCAGTGTTTTTGAATGGGGTATGGTACTCCAGTATCCACACTGGTGTTCACTCCATGCCTGTGACACCAGGCACCTGTGGCAAGACATCTGCACACATGTGCCTCACACACAGTCTATATATGTGTATATATATATATATATATATATATATATATATATATATATATATATATATGTATTGATATATTTATATCTGTATATAGATATATATATCTGTTTGTATATATGTATATATCATATGTATATATAGATGTAGATATATACATATAGATGTGGGGAGAGAGGGGGAGAGAGTGAGAGAGACACAGGGTGAGTGTGAGTGTGAAGGGGTGGGACAGAGAGTGATAGATAGTCATATACAGACATATCTGTTGTCAAGTCAGATCTATCTGTATATGTGTAAGTCTCTACAGATATCTATATATGTATGTGTGTATTACATATATCTGTACATACATATTCTTCCAATCTCGATGTCTGTGCAATACGTGAGAACCTGGTTCAAGGCTCCTGAGAGCACACCAGCGGTACCAGGCTATACCCCATATCATGCATTTTGGCCCCAGGACTCGGAACAAAACGTAAAGGGAGGGGGTGTGTCCATATTAATGGAGGACACACACACCTCCAAGTTAGTGGCAATACATGAAGCATCACAGACCATCCAGATGCAGATAACCGTAGGCAAACCTGCTATACAACTGGTAGCATGTTACAGACCACCCTCCCGATCTCAGGGACCACAGTCGGCCTTCCTGTAGACATCGGAGGATATGAATGTCCCACCACACACTATCATATCGGGATAGTTCGACTACCCTAACATACACTGGGTGCATTATTCTACCCCAAACACCCTAGTCCAAACGTTCCCGGAATTCACTATGTCAAATGCAATGGAACAGCTAATCACCTCTCCCACAACAGGAGATAATATACTAGACCTGATCATCACAAACATGGGGACAATGTGCTACACACTGAAAGTATACCCCTCACTAGTCACATCTGACCACAGACTAATCACCCTGGATATACATATCCCACCTCCCCCACAACACAACAGACTACAGTGGGAAACCTCTCACATGCCGACTTTACACATCTTATAACTGAGTTGGTATCCTTAATGCCCACTAGACCAGTGTAATCCACTTCCCACAATGCAGACACCCCCACATATGCTTCTACAGACATCTCCAAGAATGCATGGATCATTCAATCACAAATGAAACCATGACCCTCCCCACCAAGGGCAGGCGTGCTGTCTGGTGGACTCCAACATTGAACAACTTGTATAACAACAGATGGTAGCTACTGCACGGCAGAGCATACTTCCATAGAGCGACAGCATCTCTCATCAGCAGTAGTAGAAAGATAGGTTTTGTCGTACAAACATGCAAGGCCAACAATGACAGGGACATCGCTATGGTCACTACAGATAACCACAAGGCCTTCCTCTGCTATGTTATACACCTGGGTGGGAACCCTCAGTTGTGTTCACAGTTAGTTCACAGTGACATACGCTATACTGAACACACAGATAATGTCAACAGTCTGGCAGACAGGTTCAGTGCAGGTTTCTACACTCCCTCACCCACACATGTGGAATTACTTATCCCAGCTGACTGTAACCTCCCTGTCATCTCAGATGTCCAGCTGGGAACCACCCTCAGTGGAGCTGTAAACACAGCAGCAATGGGACCCAATGGTATTGCAGGTTGCATGCTATGTGAACTGCAAGAGGAGCTACACATGCACATTACATGCTATTCAGCCGTAGCCTTACTACAGCATATGTACCTGGACACTGGCATACAGCAACAGTAGTCCCACTCCACACAGGAGGCACCTCTACAGACCCTGGTAACTACCACCCCATAAGATTAACCAGCCTGGTCTGCAACACTATGGAAAGGATCATTCTGGTACCCATACAAAGAGACATTGGGGACTTAGACACTTGATGCCACCCGGTTTGGCTTTGTAGAGGGCAGATCCTGCCTTATGAACCTGGTTGACCTTTTCAAATCAGTCACTATAGCCATTGCTGAGGGCATAGCAGTCCATACAGCCTACCTGGACTTGCCTACAGCATTCGACACAATACCGCACTCTGCCATCATAGACATGATCAACAGTTGACATGTAAATCCATATGTCACATGATGGGTTGCAAACCAGCTAATGGATAGAAACCCTATAGTCAACCTCACTGGTGCTATGTCAGACTCAGAGCCAGTCATGTGTGATGTCCCACAGGGCTCTGTCCTGGGACTGCTCATGTTCGGCATATCATTCTCAGATGTGGAAGCAGACATGGGAGGGTAGTGGCTGACAATGTTCAAAGATGACTGCATACTAGGCACCATAGGTGATACACCTGCTGACATAAACATCCTACTGACAGGTCTCACGGACACCAATAACTGGTGGTGGAGTCATGGCCTGACACTGCATGCCACGTAATGTATACTCATACCCTTTTGGACGGACAAGGTACCTACATATTATCACATAGACAATAAACCACTGAGTACAGACAAAGTAATCGGAGACCTGGTGACACTGTGCAATGCTGACCTCTCATTTGACACCCACGTTGCCGAAGTGGTTGGATGGACTTCCTACCTTGCCCACCTAATCATGAAGGGATTCACATTCACATCAAAAGGGGTAATCGTACCCTTATACTCCTCCCTTATCAGGCCCATGACTGTGTACTATGCCCCATTTGGTATGTACCTCTCCTGGCACTTGCAACAGCTAGGGGGACCCCATGAGTACATCACCAGGAGGATCAAGGGTCTGCAACAACTGTCATATGCTGCCAGGCTAACATAACTCATGATCTATTCCATAGCATACAGCCTATGTAGGGGTGATCTGTGCCTGATGTAGTAGGCCATGTCCAATCTGGTAGTGATGGACATGTTCCACCTCATACAATCCAAATCCATCAGAAGCACGACAGCTACGGATTTAAACATCAGCACACATATGAATATGACATACTGTAGGGGCAGATCCATCACTAAGAGGCTTCCCATACTGTGGAACAGGATCCCAGTTTATGTTAGGCAGAGACCCTCACTGGCACTCTTCATGTGCATTCTTGACAAGTGGATGGGAGATCATAGGTTTACAGCAGGGGTCTTCTCTGTGTCACTACTAGACAGAGGCACAGTACACTGATGCTATTATGTAGGGGGGTCTTCACTGTGTCACTACTATACAGAGGCGCAGGTTTCTAAATCTATTCTATACACTGTCTGCAGATAGCCTAGTACTAAACTATGCCACTGTGAAACTATATTTGTCTATGTATTTCTACATCCCTCTCTATCTATGTATACACATATGCATATTATATATATATATATATATATATATATATATATATATATATATATATATATATCTTTATATACATACATATCTCAATATACATACATATACACGTTTTTTATATATATATATATATATATATATATATGGTTCTACCTGACTTCGTCGACAGCTGAGAAGACCGACATCGAATCGAGCTCCAGAAGATCGAGCGAAGAAGACCGACGCGAATCGCGGGTTGCAGAACATCGACAATGCAGAAGACCGACACGACGGATGACAACACCAACGCCGAGGATGCCGACATGGGGAAAGGCTGTGTGAGTATGCGGTAGTGACGGACGTTAGGGTGCGAGGCAGGTAAGTGTGGAGATTGACGGTCTGTGGGGATAGGGGTGGGTTAAGTGAGTTAGGGTTAGGGAGGCGATAGGGGTGGGTTAAGTGAGTTAGGGTTAGGGAGGCGATAGGGGTGGGTTAAGTGAGTTAGGGTTAGGGGCGATAAGGGCGGGTTAAGTGAGTTAGGGTTAGGGAGCGGGTTAAGTGAGTTAGGGTTAGGAGGCGATAGGGCGGTTAAGTGAGTTAGGGTTAGGGGCGGGTAGGTAAGTGTCACGATAGTGACGACCTTAGGGTTAGGTAAGGTTTAGTGTGGGCTTGTAAGGATTTTGGTGTGCTTGTGTTGTGTGTGTGGTTTGTGGAATGGGGATGTGTTTTGTTTTGTATGGGGTTTCGTGTTTGTGTACCGTCGGTTATTTCGTTGTCGGTTATGTGTGGTTTCGTGTTTATGGACTGTCGAATATGTGGTGTCGGTGATGTGGTTGTCGGTGTTGTGTGGTTTCGATTATGTCAGGTAGAACCATATATATATATATATATATATATATATAGATAGATATATATATGTATATATATATATATATATATATATATATATATATATATATACTCCTTTTTAGGTCCACATATGTATACACACAGTAACGTACTGCTGAACACCCATTACTGTGCCACCTACTTGTACATTGCACTACAACCTACATTGCTATGTGCACATAGCTACCATCACATACATATGTATGTGGAGCCTTCAGTGACAGTTTCAGTATGTCCTCATCCCTATGCACTTCCTCATATACATAGATACAGACCAATAACACATCTGGAGGGTTCACAGTATGTAGAGTATTATAGTAGTACTTTACATTACCTGTGTTTGTTGCAGCTGTTTGTGTAGGCTTGCAGTTGCTTGGCCTGCTGTCTGCCTCTTTGCTTTGTTGTTTCACGTTTCTTTCTTTATCTTTCTTTCTTTCTTTTTTTTTTTTTTTGTTTTCTCTCTCTCTCTCTCTCTCCCTCCAGCAGGTGCAATGACAGTATTGCATGTGTGGACTGGGAGTACAGGATGCTTTTGTAGGTATCTGCACATGTCCATGTGATGGCTTCTGCACCAGTTGTTAGCCAGCATTTTCTAATTGCATGAAGCCTGTTGTGTAGTGATTGCAGTTCTCACTGTGATTACAGGCCTGTGCTATAAAAAGGTCTGTTAGGTAGGCGTAGCCCTTTCAGATTATCAGGGTGGGGACCATGCTGGTTTGCTGTGGACACTGTTCTGTGAGTGTAAGGGTTGGTATGTCTCTCATATTTCAGGCTGTGTTGTAGACACTGCAATGCATGTTGTTCTGTAAGCTACTGTTAGTACATTTGGCAGGATGTCAGTGGGGCACAGTTGACATTTGTTTTCACATCAGGGACATCCCTGTAACTCAGTCACAGTTGTTATGCCTGAACTCTTAACTATTCAACTATGGCTGTGTTTATCCTGCTCTGAGTATGTGTGTGGCTTGCCAGATGCTACTGTGACATTATTACCTAGTAGCTACCAACTAGCATGACTGTTTCTCAGTACACAGTACTATTTTACAAATCCACTAGATTTGACAGTAAATATACATGACATGCTTTGTGTACTAGACTTGTATATTCCCTTTAAATTAATTCCTACTATTTTATGATATATTTCTTTCAGCACAATGCTCTTGTATAGCACTCATGGCTTAGTGGTAAGGCATGCAGACTAGTGTTTCCTGGGATCGAGACCGAGGGAGGTATTTTATTTTGCTGCTGAGAAAACTACAGGCCTTGTCATTCAGAGTGACTAAGGCACTTTTAAACAGTTGTAAGTGGGTTAGCGCTGGTTTGCACGGAGGTCACACATGTGCACTGCTGCTTAGCTTCGCGCACACCCGCTTACTACTGCTTAAAAGTGCTTACTCTAGCGCACACCCGCGCTATTTTCTTTGAAAGAAAAGAAAATGGGGAGATAGGAAAGTGGTGAAAAAGGGGTCACAAAGAGGGTAGGACAGTAGGGAAACAAGCTCGGGTTTTGCAGGAGGGATGTAGGTAAGGGCCATAGCTGCCCATTTCTTCGTCAGCAACAGCTGTGCATATGTTTGTAATTTGGTCTGACATTTGAAACCTTCCTCCCCTGAGAGAGGTGTAAGGACAACAATAATACTTGTTTTACAGCCAATTGTAATTGCCAGTTTACATGTCCAGCAGACATATGTGCAAAATGGGCAGCTATGTATGGGGCGTAATTTTTTTGTGGGTACAGAG
>NC_056735.1:457819134-457986634 GCF_019279795.1 Protopterus annectens
GGTGCCTAAAAGTCTGCTCTTCAAGTTTTTCCCTTAGGTCTGCTAGTTCTCTCCTCTCCTGCACTTTTACGAGCTTATTAGTCTAGCACTTCACCAGAATTCTTGTAGCAGTTATTGTAGCACACAAAAGTACTATCACCACTAAACGTTCTACAGGAAAACAACTCCAGTACTTTTTTATTAATGCCCACCCCTCCAGGCATGTCTAAAGGTCAGTTCCCTGTGCTTTCTCCAATTAACTTGGAGAACTTTGCATCCTGAGACAATGTAGCAACTGCCTCATGTACTCTGACAACCCTTTCCTCTTACCTCCCAACACTGAGACTTGTGAGAGTTGCACTTATATATCCAAATTCGTAGCCACGCACTCTCCAGCCAAGACCGGGATAGCTGGTCCAGAGGAGAAGGTCAGTACTTGCACCACATTACATGGAACATATAGCCCCTCCAGAAAACACACCAGCACTCCCTTCACATAAAAGCACAAACCACACACCCACCTTCACGGAGGCTCTCAATAAAAATCTACCCAAGCAGCAGAGACCTCCAAGACAGGAACGCACTCAACCACCACAACACAACAATAATCACGAAACACATAACTCTCCTAAACAGTGTGCCACACCACCAAAGCCCCTAAGGCAAAACAGCATTCCCAACACACTAGTCCCAGGTGACTCGATAGTGAGGCACACTGATGTCCCACTCACTAGGTTGAATAATAGTCAGATTCCTGTCAGGTGCCAGGATCCACCACATAATGCACACACTCAAGTCCCTCAACAACAGGTACAAATATAATTCTATCATTGTACATGTGGGTGTGAATGACCTGAGACGTACTTCCCTGGAATACATAAAAAGAAACATGGAGGAACTCTCGGATTATGTAGCCCAGGCGTGCAAGACCTTAGCCGTGAGCAGCCTCCTACCATCACCCAGAATGATACCACAGTACAAGCAGAAAATTATTGAATTCAACAATTGGCTAAATTGCTGGTGTCATTCTAAGAGGATCCAGTATCTGTCTTCGTGGGATGACATGATTGACAGACCTCGATGCTTTGCCAGAAATGGCTTGCATCTGTCACCCCTGGGCTTCCAGATACTGGCCAAGGTTCTTGCCACCACTATAGTGCCTTTTTAGGTAGTGTTCCAAAGACCAAATTGCCACCATAACAGCTACAAACAAATACAGTCTGAGGGTCATGCTGCTCAATGCTAGAAGTCTAAATCTCAAAATGCACTTGTCTGAAGCACTCCTTAAAATGGAGAACATTGACATTTGTGCTGTAACAGAGACCTGGTTCAAGGCAGCAGAAAGCACCCCTGCACCACCAGGATTTAACTCATTCCACACCTTTCGGCCCCAGAACTTTGACTGAAGCTCCAAAGGCAGTGGTGTTTCCATATTCATAAAGGATGCACACATCTCCAGACTGATAGCCCAACATAATGTATCAGAGATAATTCAGGTGCAGCTAACATTGGGTAAAACAACGATTCAGGTTGTAGCCTGCTATAGGTCTCCAACCATGTACCAAGACTCACACTTCATGTTCCTAAGCACCCTGAAGAATATTAGGGTCCAACCTAACACTGTCATACTGGGCGACTTCAACTACTCCTGCATTAACTGGGAAAACTACTCATGTATGAATACACTTGCCCAACATTTCCTGGAATTCATTAAACCCAGTGTCCTGGACCAGCTCTTTCTTACCCATACTAGAGGTAGCAACATCCTTGTCTTGGTCATTACTAACATGGGCAACCGTTGCTCTACACTATTAGTCAACTCCTCCCTGGTTAGATCCAGCCACAAACTAATCACCTTGGAAATCCACATCCCTCCTACCCACCCTGGAAATGTAACCACCATGAAAAACTTCTCCAAAGCTAACTTTGGGCTCCTAAAAACAGATGTGGCTAACTTCACGGCACCCATGCAAATGGAGAATAGTTGCATGACTGCCGAATCATACACCAATGCACTGTACGAACACGTACACAAATGCATGAATCTCGCCTTACCCAACAGAACCAAGACGCTGTCCTCCAAAAAAAAGGAAGCCAATCTGGTGGTCCCCTGCCATAAACAAACTGCACAACAGAAGGAAAAAAATGATGTGGAATAAGGTGAAGTCCCAAGACTGGAAAAACTCCATTAGTTGAGATCCCTCATCAAATCCTCTAAAGCTAGCTATAAAAACAAAATTGCTGCAGAAAGTAAAGACAACCACAAGGCTTTCTATAGTTATGTAAAGAATCTCCACAGCATTACCCAGATTTGCTCTGAGCTACTGCATAATGGTACCTCCTATACTGAACCAACAGATATTGCCAATATACTGACTGACAGATTCAGTGCCAACTTTACCGCTCTCCCCCCACCAAAGGACCAATCTCAATACCAGTAGATTGTCAGGCACCCAGTATTACTGCTTCACAGGTTAAAACAGCACTATCCAAGGCCAAGAATACAGTTTCTATGGAGCCTGACAATATTCCTGGCTGTGTTCTACATGAACTACAGAGTGAACTGGCACCTCACCTGTGTGCCCTGTTTAATCAGGCTTTTTCCCTACCAAGTGGCGCACCTCTACAGTCATCCCTCTCCACAAAGGAGCAGCGACTACAGACTCTGGGAACTGTTGTCCCATTAGCCTGACGAGTCTGATATGGAATGCCTCATCATGGACCTAATAAATAAGGATATAGGGAATCTCCAAACTATGGATCCCACACAGTTTCGTTTTGTGAAGGGTCGATCATGCCTGCTCAACCTGGTTGACTTCTTTGAATCAGTCACCAGAGCTGTGGATGATGGCACGGTGGATCATAGAGCCTACCTTGATCTGGCCAAAGCCTTTGATACCATTTCCCACTCAGAAATCATAGAAAAACTCACTAAGCTAGGTGGGTTGCAAACTGGCTCACAGATAGAACCCACAGTGTGAAGCAGCTGACTCCAAGTCAGACTGCTGACCAGTCATGAGTGGAGTCCCATAGGGTTCAGTCCTGTGTCTTCTCCTGTTTAGTATCTACTTCTCTGAAGTCCAAGCCAACACGAAGGGACTCTGGCTGACAAAGTTCGCAAACAATTGCAAATTGGGAGCTATTGTTAACTCCCCAAGTGATGTTGACATCCTACAGAAAGACCTCACTGAAACCAACGATTGGTGTCAGAACCATGGCCTTAAGGTCAATGCCAAAAAATGTGTCATCATAACCTCTGGGAAAAACTCAGTTCCCATGAATTACCACATTGATGGTACTCCACTGAACACAGAAGGTGTTATAAGAGATCTGGGAACACAGGTTAACAGCAACCTCTCTTTTGACCACCACATTGCCATTGTGGTCAGAAAGTCCTTCTATGTGGCCCATGCTATGGAATAGACTTCCCATACATGTGAAACAGAGCATCTCACTGGCCCTCTTCAAGAGAAATCTTGATGAATGGATGAGAAATAGAAATTTCACCGTGGGATCACTCCAGTGGCTTTACTCAACAGAGGCACTGGGAACTAAGGTCAGGTGGCATGATGCCAGGGTAATCCTATGGGCTACGCTTGTAAAGGCTCCAGGGCTATTAGCCTAGTACACACCTATGAACCTATGTGTACATATATGTATATGTAGTGTTGTTGCCTCACAGCTAGTGGTTTCCCAGTTTGATTCCTGGCTGAGGTGTCTTCTGTGCAGAGTCCGCGTGTCCTGTCTGTGTTTGAGTGGGGTTTCTCCATGTGATCCATTTTCTTCCCACATTCCAAAGACACATAGTAGGTGGATTGGACATTCTAAATTGCTCATGCTTGTAGGTGTACATATCTGTGGTATGAAAGAACAACCACTGCAGGGCTAGCCACCTGTCAGTGTAAACATTGGCACTACATGATTGTCACCAATGAAGTGACACCCTGACTCCTTGTGCAAAATGGGGAAAAAGTGTTTTGGATGGGTGTGTGTGTGTGTGTGTGTGTGTGTGTGTGTGTGTGTGTGTGTGTGTGTGTGTGTGTGTGTGCGTGTGTGTGTGTGTGTGTGTGCGTGTGTGCGTGTGCGTGTGCGTGTGCGTGTGTGTGTGTGTGTGTGTGTGTGTGTGTGTGTGTGTGTGTGTATGTGTGTGTGTGTGTACTGCCTAGGCAAAACAAGTAAGAATGTGTTTCTAAGGTTAGTATTTTTCCAATTTCCTCCCAGCCAAACACCAGACATGTGTACAGGTGGCTATCTTTTGTGTATTGTGTGTGTGCATATTTGACATCAACAAGTTGAATTATATTACTTATAACAAAAAAAACATTTACTGGCAGGCAGTAGGAACACCACAAGTAAAATCATTTGAATTTATTCACAGAGATTTAGGTCTTTCATCCAAAGACTTCATCAGCCTGTATATTCAAAATGTATTTCTGTTGTTTGTAATAATGGACTTTTTTCAGTGTGTCTTTTTGTTGGTTTATTTAGATTTATTGATGGAGGGGGCTCAGTTCTTCATGTGGATCGGTTTCACGCTCAACCCAGGTGTGAAAACAAAACAATGACAGAAAGAGAATTCACAATTAAATTTTATAAGCTGAGATGGTGCAAAAGTGTGCAAAGTGCAGGTATACCAGCATTAAAACAAGTATACTGGTGAAGAGAAATTATATGCAATGTAATGAGCACACACTTGTGTTAGAGGATATATGTGAATACAGGTAACAAGGAGCTGAATGAGGTTTAGGCGAGAAAGAGGAGGTTTGAAGTATATATTAAAGCAACTGCAGTTGCTTTAATATTCAGTTCAAGCAGTTATGCCTAGTGGTAAAGGAGGTTTGAAGTGTAGTTTGAAAAAGGAGATGGTATGAAGAGGCGATGAATGCAGAATGAGTATGAGAGTGACACTGGGTGATAATGAAAGTGTGAGTTGTGGGAAATGAGATAGAGAAAGACAAAGAAGAAAGGAGTCAGTTAAGAGTGAGAAGCACTTATAGAGTTAGCTATTTAAAAAAAAAAAGGAAGAGTTGAGAGCTGGTTTTAGGGTGAGAAGAACAGGGAGATAACAGTGGATAGGAAGTGTGATGGGGAAGAACCAAGTAGGGAGTGGGTATGGTAGGAAGTTGGGAGGCAGTTGGAGGAAGAAATTGGGACAAAGCCTGTACATGGGCTATGTTAGCTGGTCAAAAAAACAGTGGCTAATGATAGCATAAGAATTGTTGAGGAAAGTAGGTAGCAGCTGGAATCTGTTAATATGGTTTAAGTTCCTGTTTTGTTTAGAAAGCAGTAGCATTCTGCTAATTAAATGTGTGGGCCTAATAAGGAGTAACTGTGACTTCTGCATTTCCTAGAGGTAAAGGTGGTATGGAGAGAGTGGGTATGACAAGGCTGAGATCTGAAAATGTAGTTTTTTTCTCTGATTGTGAATCTTCCTGTTAGGCAAGAGAAGGAGTTTTGGTTTAGCAGTTTGAACAAAAGGGTGCATAGTAGTAGACCTGCTCTTTAATGGGCTGGGAACCACTTTGCTTTCTTCAGGAGTGAGCAAAGGTGTTCTATTCTTGACACTAGTGAGATGGTATATTTTATCTGCAGTTGTTTGCAGTGTGATAAGGCTTTTCTTTGAGTCTGAGGTGATTACTGGGGTGTAATATATAAGCTGAGCCATTGAGAATGCCTCTCCATATGACTTTTCTACATGATGGAGCTGTAAAATGTAAGATTGTTCATGCTCACAAATGGGCTTGTTGCATTTTTGCTTTAGCTTTTTGAATGTGAAGTAACTTTAGTCTTGGTCAAACCAGAGTCCCTCTTATTTGAATAAGGTGATGATTTCAAGGAAGTTATACATTTTTCTAGAATAATTAGGAAAGAAACTGATGATCTGAGTTTCTGTGGGGTCCTAAACAGCATGTGTTTAGTGGTATTTGGATTAGTAGTAGTTTTCTTGAGTTTAGCTATTTGGAAAGAGAAAGGAAGTCTTGTTCAAGTTTTATGTTAATGGTGTGATGGGATGGATGAGATCTGTAGATGACAAAGCTGTTGGCACAGAGAAGGATGTAGAGATATGAGAGGTCTGATGGGAGTCTATTGCTATAAATGAATAAATTCAGGGGTAATAGAATGAAGCCCTGAGGGACTTCTTTGAGTATGGAGTTTTGGCTGAAACTGTAGTGAAAAAGAAAGATGAGGAACTATAGGGAAGCTTAAGTGTTAATACCATGGGCTAGAAGGACAGTGTGAAGGAGTGGACGCTCTACTGTGTTGACTGCTTTGGTTAGGTTTAAAAATATTACTACTTTGACTCAATGTTTATCTATACCCATTAGGATGTCATTAGTTATAGCCTAGATAATTCTTGTGCTCTGTTTGGCCCAGAACCCATGTTGGATAGGGATAGAAGTACTTGGTCAGTAAACATGTAGGAGGTTAATCTTGGACAAATTTTTCTACTGTGTTATTAAGTGTTGGGAGTATTGAAATGGGTGTGAAATCTGAGCAAGTCTAAGGGTTGTTTTTGGAATCTGTTAAGTAATGGCACCTGTCTATATTTTAAGGAGCATACTGTGGCAGATATTTAGGTGCAGGTCATAAGACCCTGGTGGTTTGTCACTGGGAAATTTATTGATTGTGTTTCAATGCAAGTAGTAGAAACAGCTTTGAAGCAGAACAATGTAAAGAACTTGGGAGAGTGTGGGTGTGGTGATGGAGAGTTTAGTGACACTGAAGTTGTGGTTGAGTGAATTCACTGAGCATTCAATAGAAAGTTTAGTGACACTGAAGTTGAGGTTGAGTGAATTCACTGGGCATTCAGTAGAAAGTAGTCCTTTGATGGTTAAGTAATTGCTGTTAGTGAAGATGCTGTTCTTTTCTTTTCTTGAAAGTGTGATTTTAAGCAATACAATTACTGCAGCTGTTGAGCAAATTTGCGTCAAAGAATTGTAAGGAGAATCTGTTTAAGTAAAAGTTGGGGATTTTCCTCGGAGCCTGGCCAAATTTTCATTAGTTAATATAAATATTATCTTGGGTCTCTCCTGGAAAAAAAAGCAACTGTCCTAGAAGAACTAAACTGGTCAACAAAAGATAGATAGATAGATAGATAGATAGATAGATAGATAGATAGATAGATAGATAGATAGATAAAATAAATTTGTCATTCACGGTTAACTGGAAACAAACCTTTACTACATCAGCTGGATTCAATAAAACCTATATGTTAGCACACCATTTTGTATTCAGTAAGAGACTCTACATAGCATAAACCTGCATAAATACAGTAAGCATTGTGGCATGCTGATTGCTACATATGCTGCTGAACCGCTAATCAACCAATCCAAGATGGAGGAGCTATTCAACAAGCTATAAAGCAATCACGTAGACTCAATGAAGGTTTTACCTGTAAATTACAAACCTTATTGGAATACAGTCACTGAAACTAATCTAAACGGAAACAATGCTAGGGGCTGCTGTTGCTCTTATACATGTGTATGTGCAACAGACCCAAGTCTATGCTGCTGCTGCTCCTAATAGACCTTGGCCAAGAAGGTGAAGGGTGTTTAGACCCATTTAACTTTTCACAGTTTGCATGAGGTGAAAATTGTAGAGCACTACAGGGTGGATAGGGACATACTACAGTAACTCTGCAATATCTGTCATCCTTAACTGAGAGCAAGGGCAAATGGAGGGAGACCAATACCCATGCAGACTAAGGTATGTGTAGCACTTAGAATATTAGCTACAGAGATCAAAAGTGGATATGCTGGGGGTATCATAGGCATTAGCATCCAGGTTCCTAAATCAATTCACAAAATTACACTGTGTAGATGTTGCAGACCACTATAAACACCACCAGCTTTACTTCAATCAGCTTTTAATTAACTCAGATATGCACATAAAAAAATAAAAGAAGTAAAAACAAGAAAATAAATGCTTAATGTAATCACCGCGTTTTCATCCCAAATGTTGGGACTTCCTCAGATGTGTGACACTAACTTTCATCATTTATATATCTATTGCATACACCTTATTATATCCTTAACAATAAAATTAATTACAACCATTCTTTAATTACTTAATGTCTAATCAGAATGCCCTTACAATATTCAACTCTACATAAAAATGGTTTTGTCTTTTGTATTGTATAATGTTGCCCTGTTCCCCTTCAATAAACACATCACACCGAATGGCATTTGACGACCTTTATTACACTTCCATAAACATGATTGTTAACCAATAATTATTAATTTCAACCAAAACATGACACAGTAGATAACATCCATGAAAAGAAAACATAAAATACATAACCATAAGGGTAGCATAACCACTAATGCTTGGAATAAGCAGCGTCCCCCATTTGCTCACTTATCCAAGCACTTACAAGGCAACGTTACACCGCTCACCTTCAATTTATTGAATTACACCTCCAGCCAAATAATCAGCTCTGCTTGCTTATTTATTTATCAAGCAGCACAACCACTCACTTTCCTTCCCAACTTATTGAATTGAACATCCAACACCAGAGGGGGAACAGAAGAGGGCAAGCCTGTCCCTCTTCTCTGCCCACCAGGTGGTTCCCCTCTCACCAACAAACATCCAATAACCTAACCACCATTAATAAAGCGTTAGGCCAAACATCATTCTGTGTACCCCATCCTCTCTAACCAAACTGAATCTGCGCCATCACCTCCTAAACCCTATCACATCACTAACCAAATAGCCAGTTACCTAAATAGCTGAAAACAAACCACCAATCTCTTTCCTCTGCTAAGGTAGCAAAAAAGTAAACCTCATAACGTAACACAACCACTATGCATAAACTAAATAACCCTTACCTCATGTCCCATGGAAACCAATGCTTCCAAGGCATTACCAACCAACTGAAACTAAGGCCACTACCACTAAAAACCATGCTATGGTAAATGTATACCCTGATGCCACATAGCAATCCCATTTTACCACCCAATGAATCTAATAACCAAAGAAATCTCTTTAAAGTCAATATAACTGTCATCCTAACATCACACCAAGTATCTGTTATAAATATGAAATATTTTAATACAGCCAACATGGCATTTTCCAGCACAGCCCACACAAGCCCTACAATTTGTCATATTAACAACTTAAAATGAACCATAATCCCAACAAACCTAAATCAGCTTAACACAAAAACTAAACACTCAGTATCCCCTCAATCATCCTTTCTTCCCACACACCAGCCACCAACACAACCCCCAACTTATAAACCCTAATATCCCTAACAGCAATCCAGTTTAGTAATGTCCAAGAGCCATCCTGCCATCCCTTCAACTATCCAATACAAGCATCACACCTAATGACCACCTTCGCCTTTTCTGACCCTCAAAACATTTCCATAATGACTAACTGCAACCATAACAAATGTCACAGAAACTATAACACCTTGAACTCCATATTCCCAGACCAATCCCCCAAACAAAACCCATCATTGCAATAGCCAACCTCTATCCATCTACCTTCACAACCCATAAACCAGCCCCCATGATCATACCACAAGCATCAAATCCTACTAACCCCCACCTGACATGCCTCAGCTGCCAGCACCAACAAAGCTACCACTAACATAACAAGTGAAACAGGTCCCCACTCCCCTAACTTTCTCTGCAAGACTGCTGTCTGCTAAACTTAACCAACCAAAATCCCTATCCCTTCCCCAAATGAACCACCCTTCTGACATCAAGGCCCAAACTAATCCCAACCCTCCTGTCACCTTTGAAAAACAACTAAATTCCCATGAGCAAAACAATGCGTCTACCCAAACTCAACTTCCTTAATGCACTGCTTACTCTTGCCTTACTCCTTTAAAGCTTTCCTAACAATGTGTCCCCTTACATCCAGTAACTAACATCTGTTAGAAACCCACAACCATGTCCTGCTTATTCCCTATAACTTTAGCTTAACCCGAAATACCTAGATCCTATATATCCCCAACCCTCGCACACCTACAAAGCCCCTCTCACCTGACCTACTGTTATAAAGCAAACATGTAACATCCAAGCTTCCATTCATTGTTCCTACGATCCTATGACTGCTGTGACTCTACTCCACTTGAAGAAAATGCACCCTTGCCATAAACAAACAAATAAACAAACCTTACACCTTTTTACTCTACTCCCAACATAGCACCTCACTTGGCCCCCTGCTAACCAACAGCAGAAACTCTGACCTGACTTAATGAACCCAAAGTAGTATTACCAGTGGCCTCAGAGCTCCGTTCAGGCCACGAGAACTTCCACCCCCATAAAATCCGTTACTTTGCAACTCTGCTTCTTACAGGCCACTGACCATTGTTCACTCTGCACCTTGCCCTTTGTGACCTTGTTGTGCACAACTCTGGCATCAGGGGCATCCACTGCAACCACCCTCATCACCTTTTGAACCACCTTCATTCTGACCAGTCATCCATGATCTACGGTGTGCCTCCCACCTAGAAAAGAAAGAAGAACAGTAAATTCACAACATACCTGTAACCAACACATCTCAATGACCACATTAAGCAAAGTCAAGAGCCTACCCTGTTAACCAACCTCTACACCTGACCATGGTCAAAATCCCCAAGAAAATGAACTCTTGGCAGCTTCACCTTTGGCTACTTGTTGTACAAGTATCGTTAATGCAATCCACAGCCAGCACTGGTAGATAACATGCCTGCTATATTAGAAAGATACCCCCTAACATACCCATTCCTCTTAGGTGCAGTGCACCCCGGGAACTTTCTCCCATTAGACCACACCAATTATGTCCAAACTGAATTCTTCTACCACGAAGGCCTATTCTATCACTATGATAATCACCTCATAATTAACCTGACCCCCAGTTAAAGTTGTAATACACCCTGAGGAGGAGACCACCTCCTACCCGATTGAGCCAATGTGTAACTAAATAATTACCCCTACCAAGTCTCGAATCCAAGACCTTCCAAACTACAACATAGTGCATTTGCCCAGTAGGCCACCCCATATAGGTGTGCTTGTGTCGTCCATACCTTCAATCTGTTATTCCCTTACTGCAGGCTTAATATTCCCCCCTCCCTCAAATCCAAACATGAGGCAAGCCTTACCATTCTATGAAAATCTGAACAGCTGCGAGATATGTCCTTGAACAGGAAGACATGCCAGATATCCCACTTGAAGCACAGGACCAACATCCGCAACTGCTCTCAAGCATCTAAACCGCTACTCTATGGACAGCACACCAGTCCAAGAACCACCCAACCTGCCTGCTCAGTCCTATACACCAACACACTGCAGCTACTGAGCCAACAATGCCCAACAATGCACTCCCCAATTGACATGGTAAAGTCTTTCTCCCAAAACCTGGGCAAAGCTGCACCTCAAACTTGAAGTCAACAACAACAGCCACACCAATACCTAAAACAAGAGAACCTCCAACTAATGCTCTTACAGACCCCAAGGCCAATGCAACAGGTCCTGCACAAGTAGGAAGCAGTTCCCACACTCAACGTCCATTCCCTTTACCAAAATCACTTGGCAAAGATTCCTAATAATGTAAGTCAAGATGGACATGCTCATCCAAGCCACACTGCGGGAATACCCCTTGTGCCACCCCACGAAAGTGGGAACAAAGATAAGTATGAAGTAAATCTAGCCACTGAAACACCTGATCATTTTCAAGAACCACTACCTAAAATAAAAGTAGTTGTACCAGCGAATATTCCCTGGACCTCAATGGAAGCCCTCCTATCTTCCCTTACTATCAGTACTTGAAGAAGTAGTAAAAAAGATTTTTTTTTAACACATCTCCATTCCCCTGTCATTACCTGTCTTGCTAAACTACCCTTAGTTATTGTCTTTCTGCAGGCCAATAAATGAAAGGCTGACAACAGGAAATCTATGCAAATGGGCCTGAGCATGCATGCCTATGTGCTAATCCCATATACTTCTAAATTAGCAGTACACCTCTGACTTCATTAGCCTAAAATATTACCATCCATCAGTAGGCTAGATTCCCCCCAGACCAATCCCTGTCATGATGCTTCATCCACACCATGCCCTCCCAGGGAACACCCATGACTCATGCACCTGAAAGCCCGTGAAACAGCCGCAGACCCCCATATCCCCCACTATGAGAAATCAATACAAAAGCCACTGCCATCAAGCAACTCAACCTCCAAAGGACAAAGAAAAGCCACGTCCACACACTACATACCTCTCAACCTCTTAAAGCAAGCAATCTGAACAAAACTATCAATAACGAGGGAACAATGGCCCGAAGTAGGGACCCTTTTAAATGTTACTTTCACAAATTTATAAAATTGATAGAACAACATTTTTTTTTGCACAAAATCTGAAGGGTATGAAATGTAACTTTAAAAAAAATTGTACCATTGAGAAGTATGACATACTAAATGCTGAAAACAGTTCCAGTACCACAACACATGCAGGACAAGTGAAACATTCCTCACAGCCCACGACTCACTAAAGCAGCCAGCAAGCAAAACCACCATCACCAATGAGCTGAGGGGAAAGTAAACCTTGCACAACCCCATGCAGTAATCAAAGAAGAGCCTCCTTAACTTTCACTCCCAATCCCACCTGTAGTGGAGACACAGAACCAATTCATGCCACACAAAGACCAGCGGCTCCCAACAAAGTCAATCCAAATGTTGCACACTGCCAGCCCTCTGTAATGCTATTCAGCCTGAAACACATCCAAACAGGCAACAAGGTATTTTTTTTGTTTTGTTTTGTTTTTTTAATATGTATGCTATTCCTCCAGGCAATGGAGCATTAGACCCAGGCCCATTCTCACCACCTCCAAGGATAGAACCCTAGTGCAGTCAAACTTGCCTTTTTTTTCTTCTTCTTTCTCCCAACCTGAAGATGACAGCACCACTGAACAAGAGGCAAACAAACACACTATCCAATCATGTACATTTTTTTTCTGCAGGTGACAGCACTGCTCCACAACAAGAACCAAACTCAGGGCAACATCACACCCACCCCAGCATGGCAAGCACCTCCAACAAAAGTCCGCAAAAAGCATGAAACCCTTTTTTCCCCTTTTTAAGGAATGCATCCACCTGGAAAATCAACACCCCTGAATATCTGCAAACTATACCAACTCTGAGACATTCCACCAAAGCGTACACCAGTGAATGCATAGGCTTTGCACATGAAACTCCAAACCACAACATGCTTCACAAAACAAAATTACATCATGAGCTCCAAGTCTGATGCCAGCACATAACACATGATGTGAACTGGACCAAAGACCACAGAATCCACGCAAATCATAGGCAACCAGCTAGCCCGAAACAGTCAACAGAAAGTGAACCCCAAAGCCCCTTCCCTACAGTAAATGCCCAGCAGGAAACAGATCAATACAGGATTGACAGGCTTTGCAAATAACAGACTGGTCACGGTTGAAGTTGCTGAGAACTATGTTTAGTTTTCCAGATATGGCATATGTGTGATAAAATTAGCAGAATGAGAACTAGCACTTCAACAGTGACTGCACATGTGCAAAGCAGCTGTTCTAGTCTGGTCTTCCTCACCACCTTGAAGCAAGTATTTCCCAAATACCTGAAATATTGTGCTAACACACTGCAAATCACTCACTAACCTCCAGTTTCTGGCACCAGCTGTGTTAAAGCTTCCATGAGCTACAACTGAGGTGGAATGGTGGAATATTTTGTGGTGAAATCTTCTGCGCTCACAGCACTAGAAAGTTCATAATGTTCCTAATCTCTAGGTTGTTAGAAAACAAGGTATCCCACCAGAAAGTTTAAAAGGGGTATACAATGAAAACTACCACAGATTTATTAGAACCAACACACATTATGCAGCCAAAACCTGCTGTGAAGCATGCCACATGTCCATCATTACTTCACCTCTCCCATTCTCCCTAACAAGCAAAGCTACCCATTCATGTACTACAATCCTCATGGCCCATGAGAACCCCCTAACAGCCCTACCAGTTTTAGTTGTGGAGAAAAAAAATTAATACTGCTACTTATATGTTGCAACTGAAACACCCCTACTAACCATTGTTAAACCGAGGCCTACCTGCACCAGCAGTTCCTAAAGATTGTCTTGGACATAAACTCACACTAACAAGCGCACACCAAAAATGTGACTTTTACCCCAGTTACACTTGCTTAAAATCCTTTAAGCCCCTCCCTACCCTTACCTCACTTCCTCCCAAACATCTCTCCATCCCATTCAACCCTATCCTCTCCTTATCCTCTTAATTCCTGCGACTCTATCTATCCCCAGTTGAAGATGTCCCAGGACAAATTGGTCTGTTCCAAACCTCATTTATTGCTAATGGAACTTTTCAAAGTGTATTATTGAAACTGTTATAGTGATTAAATAAAGAAAAACTTTTGAATTAGACAAAATGATAAATTATATGACTATTTCCATTGATGTTAAATAACTTTTCTCATGCTACCCTTTAGTGACCAATGTTCACTAAACACTTATATAATGAACCAAAAATCCCTGCAGCAGACCACTAATGAACCAGCAAAGATTATGAAAAATACATGAAATATCCAGTTAGCTAGAAGAGATGCATGTAATTGTAGAAAACAAATAAGTATCTTTAATAAAATGTGAGCACTTTTGCAATAGTTATTAAAGATACTTATTTGTTTTCTGCAATTATATGCTTCTCTTTTGCATGACTAGGTATTTTGTATTTTCCATAAACACTTATATAATACTATTTAATAATTATAATTTCATTCTTTAAATATCTATTATTTTTATAAAATAACAAGTGGTGGCTGGTGACTTCAAATCAAAGGGTGGCTACAAGAGACAGCTGAATGGGTGGGGCCAATGGGAAGGAGTGTGGTCAACTAGAAAGGGGTGGGGCTATGCTCAAAATCACAAAAATTGGGACAAAATGAAGTGCAGAAGAAAAAAAAATATTTCAATGCATTGGCTACATGACAGCTTACTTAATATCTAGATGGAAACAAAAAGGTTGTGAGGCATGAAAAAAAAATTACTTTTTAAATACATTACTGGAATGCCAGTCATAATCAAGTATAAAAAAACAAGCATCACTCAACTCAAACCACTTCTCCTTGCACTGCAGTTCTAATTATAATTTATATTCAGCCTTATGAAAGCACCAAATAACATGCTGAAAGAAGCAATCTCTGTAATACCCCACTTGTAAAAATGTTTATCTAAAAAAGACCTGCTACCTGACAACAACTATCTCCTTGTTTCATGGGGAAATCATGATCAAAGTAAAAAAAATGAACAGCAAACAAGAAATAAGCTCAAGATAAATTGCTTAAAGGATTACTGCACATGTTAAGGACCACACATGATATATTGGCATTCTGTCTAGTTTAAGGGTAAAGCCTGCAAAGATGACTGCAAATCTCCAACAAATGCAATGAGCTTCTGAAAATACTGTAATCCTGTCCTTTATTACAAAAACTGTCATATGCCTTTCAATACCCAAGGCTTATATGTTATCTAGTTATGTAAATATTATCTGCATGGTAACAACAAAAAGGCTTTCAGTGCTGGTAATTCTTTAACATTATGCTTATTAAAGCTTGCTTGCATCTTGCAATCTCAGACAAGCTTACCTAATGGTCATTAAAGCATTGCTACTTAAACACAGAGCAACAGGCACTGTAACAACATGCATTTTCTGAATAATAAGAAGCATAAATCAACAGTATAAAAATATGACAGAAAACTAGAACATTCTGCAAAATCAAGGACAGATGAAAAGCCACTGTAGTACTTGTGTCTTCCTTGAATGGGGGGATACTGTGCACACTTACACTGCATAACTGCTCCTTCCCTTGCTTGGACACATCCAGAGTCACTACATGGGGGAGTGGGGTGCAACAAGTATGTCACAATTTGAAATGTCTCTGGCTAATGGTGATGGCCCTGACACATGTGCCATACCTCTCAACCTCAGAGCAAGAAATCTGGACAAAGCCATAAACAGAAGAGGGACAAACGCCCAAAAATAATGACAATTTTTAAATATTGCTCTTATAGACTTAGAAAGATAATAGAATAGTAGGTCTTGCATTAGTATGAATTTTCTGAAGGGTATGAAATTTGAAACTCAAATGTCGATCATTTTCTAACTTCAGTCTTTAATAATTTGCCATTAATTTGCCAGAAAACCACGATTTTATGAAAAATGGACCAAAATGTGATGCAAAAATATAAAATAGCCACACAATACAGCTGGGAACCTGTCAAAGAAGGGACACATTTTTTAATATTAGTACTAAGTTGAGCAGCTGACAAAATAAGAGAATCTACATACATTTCTGAAATAAAAGTAATCTATAACTCTGATCATTACAATTATTTATTAATTGTAAACCCTTCACGTTTTCTTCCAAAATTGCCATTTTGCAGAGGTATCATTAGGGAAAGAGCAACATTTTGAGCCAAAATTGGGGACAGTTGAGAGGTTTGGATATACCTAATTCTATAAAGCGATGTATTTGTGCATGCCTCTCAACCTCAACACAGGAAATCTGGACAAGGTCAAATATATTAGTTGAACATACAAACAGTACTAAAAATTGCTCTTGTATAACCTTAGACAGTTGATAGAATAGCAGGTCCTGCTTTAACATGCATTTTTCTGAAGGGTATGAAGTCTGAAACTCATTGTCTATCATTGTTTACTGACTTTATTCCTAAATGTTTTGCCAGAGAAACACACAGTTTATGAGGAACAAACCAAAAATAAGAAGCAAAAATCTATTCATTCTGCGAAAACCTGGACAGTTGAGAGGTATAGTTCAGCCAGGGCTGTCTTTGAGTTTGCCGCCCTTCCTCCCTCACAAAATCATGGCTGAATGAGGCCTCCCCCCTGCAGCCATTCCATTGTCCCATTACTTGGCTATTTTGCCTCATTTACCATAAACACTGTAATGTGCATACTGCTTTCTACAATGATTTGGATTTCATTTAAAAGTTTTATTTTACATTTTACAGCACAAACACTAATAGACATCTGCTAAACAAAGCGATATAGTCTCACAATGAAAATCGACTTAACATTAAAACTTCTCTGCCCTTGACACTCACATTCATTGAAACAGCATTGAAACCCACATTCAAGGAAAATACATCTGGTCAGTATCAGATGAAGATTAAATTTGGGCTATTTTCAAATCATAGGTCACTTGCACATGGAACATACATGTATACTTTCATGCACCTTCCTGATTGTATTAAATTATATTCCTTGTATAATATAGTACAGTTGTTAGAGGGGGTTTTAAATTTATTATTTTGAACATTTTTCCAGTAAACAATGAATCAAAATGCATGCACCAGTAATGACAAAACTGCCCAATTCAGAACAGTTCCATCATAAAAGCCTATTCAAACTTCTACAATCCACCAGTATCAGTAAATATGCACAATCTCTGCAGAAGTAAAAGTCATCTAAAGAATTCCACATTAAATAGATCTATAACTAATGAAGATGTTGCTGTTAGCAAACAACTTTATATTTCATTGTTTCATTTACAAATAAAGTGCCTGTTGCCCTTGAGAAATAAATTGCCTATGTTACATTACAAAATAAGCTAGTAATATTGCAATAGGGAATGGATGGCAAACTGATAACAGGTTCATAGTTACTAGGTATCTCCACCAAAGAGGACATTTTCAGGACTGCAGCATCCACTCCATATAAAAGTGCAACACAGTACAGTATCAGCAATGCATCTACATACTTTGGGAATAGAACCCATAGCCTTCTGCATCAAAAGCAAGTATACTACCTGTTGTGTTATTAACAATGAAAGTAGCTCAACATAAGCAGCACTAAACCTCTCTTCCCCTGAAGCTCTCAGCTCCTTGTAAAGTCCACATGACACTCAACTGTATCTCTCACCTTTGCAGCACAAGAAATCTGAAAAAAGGCAAAATGTATTTGGGGGGGACAAAAGCCCAAAAAACAGGGACACATTTTAAAGATTGCTTGTATAATCTTGGAATGTTGCTAGAATAAAATGATGTGTTACCACCATGCATTTCACTTCCAAGTCTTGAACCCAGGACCCTGTGCACTAGAGTCAGAGCAACATACTACTATGCCAGATAAGTTGTCTCTTAAAAGGCAGGAAGACTGAAACTTACATGGCTATCATTTAGTGAATTCAGTTCTTACCATAGCTCTCAACCTCTTAGCACAAACCACCTGGATAAAGCCAATAATGGGGGAAGATAGCCCCCAAACATATTCAGTGAATTCAGTTCTCACCATAGCTCTCAACCTCTTAGCACAAAAAAACTGGACAAAGCCAATAATGGGGGAATACAACTCCCAAAATAGGGACAAATTTCAAATATTGATCTTATAAATTGCTAGAATAAAAGGTGTTGTTACCATGTACTTTCTGATTTGGCCGGCTAAGAACTTGCTGTATTCAATTGGACGTATAAGAGAATTTAGGTACCTTTATCTGCACTTTTTTTTTAAAAAAATACAGTATTTAAATTGATTTTAACTGTGTGTTGCAGGAATATTAACTGAACTGGAAGTTAGTCAGTGTTTGCTGAATTTTGTTATTTGCTAGTAATTACAGGTGTGGGTGTAGCCACATTCTTTGATTTCCTGTCCTTGTCTATTTAAGTGGTACAGTGTGAAATATTTTCTGCTTAAAAACCTCAGCTTTGGCTGGCTAAGAACTTGCTGTATTCAACTGGATGTATAAGAGAATTTAAGTACCTTTATCTTCACTTTTTTTTTTCAAAAAAATACAGTATTTAAATTGATTTTAACTGTGTATTGCAGGAATATTAACTGAACTGGACGTTAGTCAGTGTTTGCTGAATTTTGTTATTTGCTAGTAATTACAGGTGTGGGGGTAGCCACATTCTTTGATTTCCTGTCCTTGCCTAATTAAGTGGTACAGTGTGAAATATTTTCTGCTTAAAAACCTCAGCTTTGGCCGGCCAAGAACTTGTTGTATTCAACTGGACGTATAAGAGAATTTAAGTACCTTTATCTGCACTTTTTTTTTCAAAAAATATAGTATTTAAATTGATTTTAACTGTGTTGCAGGAATATTAACTGAACTGGAAGTTAGTCAGTGTTTGCTGAATTTTGTTATTTGCTAGTAATTACAGGTGTGGGGGTAGCCACATTCTTTGATTTCCTGTCCTTGCCTATTTAAGTGGTACAGTGTGAAATATTTTCTGCTTAAAAACCTCAGCTTTGGCTAGCTAAGAACTTGCTGTATTCAACTGGACATATAAGAGAATTTAAGTACCTTTATCTGCACTTTTTTTCAAAAAATACAGTATTTAAATTGATTTTAACTGTGTGTTGCAGGAATATTAACTGAACTGGAAGTTAGTCAGTGTTTGCTGAATTTTGTTATTTGCTAGTAATTACAGGTGTGGGGGTAGCCACATTATTTGATTTCCTGTCCTTGTCAATTTAAGTGGTATAGTGTGAAATATTTTCTGCTTAAAAACCTCAGCTTTGGCCGGCTAAGAAGTTGCTGTATTCAACTGGACGTATAAGAGAATTTAAGTACCTTTATCTGCACTTTTTTTTTCAAAAAAATAAAGTATTTAAATTGATTTAACTGTGTGTTGCAGGAATATTAACTGAACTGGAAGTTTTGACTCTGCTCTTCAGTTCCCATCCACCCTCCCTGTTTTTGTTTTGGTGTTAATCTTAGTGGCCTTGAAACTTCCCGCCCCTCTTGTAAATTTGTGTTTGGATACTCCTTCTGGGCCCATCTCATTTGCTCACTCAACTGAGTGCAGTGAGATCATATTCTGATTTCAGGCACTCCTACTGTCTACAAAGAGAGCATCTGGGAAACAGAAAAAAAAATTAAGCTTGTTTCCTGCCTTTCCTGTGAAGTGGTATAGACTATTTGTAGGCTTCTGAGCCCCCAAGCCCTTCTGTGTTGGAGGGAAGCCTACTAGATTAGTTTTTTTTCTCTTATAACTAGCCATTTTTCTAGTTTCAGCACTCATATCTGTTTCTTTGATCTCAGCACTTGTTCAGAAAAAAAAAAACATTTCATCTACTTTTACTGTACTTGTGTTTCTACCTACTTTATTTTACTTTTGCATCATCTTAAAAGTACTCAATTGTATTTATTACTGCTTTGTGTAACTCATTCTAAGCCTTTTGGTTTAAACACTTGGGCTTTGGACCAGTTGTTTTGCACTGAGAGGGTTTGTGGTCTGCACTGTAGTGGCAGAACAGGTAGCTTACATCCTTCTAGGTTGGGAACTGCTGATTGAGGGCTCAGTGTCTGTTATTCTAAAAGTGTATTAATTCTGGTTTAAGCACTTGGGCTTTCAGGCCAGTTATTTTACATTAAGAGGGTTCGTGGTCTGCACTCTTGTGGGAGGAGAGGCTGGACTCTGCCCTTCTAAGCTGGGAATTTCTGGTTAAAGGCTTATAGTGCATGCATATCTGAACTGCTTCTTACTGAAGTTGGTGCGCCTTGTTTGCTGTGGCATAGACTGGATTCGGGCCTGCTGGATCTAGCTTTGTTTATGTAACTTGAGCACTAATCCAGGCAGTCTCTAAAGTATTCAATTGTATTTATTACTGCTTGGTAGTAACTTGATTAAAGTGTAGCTATCATTCTAAGTCTTTTGGATTAAGCACTTGGGCTTCAGACCAGTTGTTTTACATTAGGAAGGCTTGTGGCATGCACTGTGGTGGCAGGACAGGTAGCTTTCATCCTTCTAAGTTGGGAACTGATGATTGAGAGCCCAATGTCTGTTATTCTTAAAGTGTATTAGTTCTGGTTTAGGCACTTGGGCTTCAGGCCAGTTATTTTACATTAAGAAGGTTCGTGGTCTGCACTCTTGTGGGAGAAGAGGCTGGACTCTGCCCTTCTGAGCTGGGAATTTCTGGTTAAAGGTTTATAGTGCCTGAATATTTGACCTGTATCTTACTGAAATTGGTACACCTTGTTTGCTGTAGCATAGACTAGATCCAGGCCTGCTGAATCTAGCTTTGTTTATATGCTTGTTGTTTGTTTGCTTGTTATTTCCCTGGAACGCTAATTCCACCTAATACGCGGCTTCTCAGCGCTTCTGTGGATCACTAGTGATATCTGCATTGCTTACTGTACTTATTTCCTTGTTTCACTTGAAAGAAAATTACTGTTTGTTGTTTTTGCATTTAAGTTACCTGTAACACATTGCACTTAAGTTACCTGGCACTTGCGCGCTAAAGCAATTATATGTCAGCACTAAAAATTAAAAGCACTACACCCTCACTCCCCACTGGCCCTTGTTTTCAATTACTAAGGAATTCCCAATATTATTCTAGCATGTCCAAAGGTCAGTTGTCAATCTCCTCTCCGGTCCAGCTGGTGAATGTGGAAATCTTGAGGCAATGTTACAACTGCCTCATGTACACAGACAACCCTCTCCTCCTCCTCCCAACAAATTCCAACACATGTGAGAGATGCAACCATATAGCCAAACTGGAGGCTAAGCTCTATCGACTCAGTACTGGCATAACCAGTCAGGAGGAGAAGGAAACCACACTCACTACAATTCCAGTCTCACATAGACCTACCATGACAGCAAACCAAACACATAATCACACAAAAACATACTCGGAGGCTCTAAATAAAGATCTGCCTAAGCAGCAGAGACCTCCAAAGCAGACACCCAAGCAACCGCTACCCCAAAACAAAACAAGTGCAACACATATCTCACAAAGCCAGTGTGCCGAACAGTCACAGCCCTTAAGACTAAACAACAAACCTGATACACTTGTAATAGGTGACTCTGTCATCAGGCACACTGACGTCCCGCTCACCAGGCTGAACAAGGAGAGGGTCACGGTGAGCAGCCTGTCAGGCGCTAGGATCCACCACATAACACAAGCACTCAGGTCACTCCAAGGCAAGTACAAATATGACTCAGTCATTGTCCATGCTGGTGTGAATGACCTGAGACGTACCTCCCTGGACTACATGAAAAAAAACATAAAGGAGCTCTCTGAGCATGTAGCCCAGGCCGGTATGACCCTGACCTTGAGTCGCATCTTACCCTCACCAAGAATGATGCCACAATATGAAGACAAGATGATCAATTTCAACAATTGGCTTAAGTACTGGTGTCATTCAAAGGGGATCCAACGCCTGTCAGCTTGGGATGATATGCTCGACAAGCCACGATGCTTCGCTAGGGACGGCTTTCACCTGTCACCCCTGGGCTTTCGGATATTGGCAAAGGCTCTTGCTACCCCCATAGTGCTCAAAAGACAAACCCACCTCCATAGGTATCACAAGGGATAAGAAACTAAGAGTAATGCTACTCAACGCCAGAAGTCTAAACCTCAAGATGCACACACTCGAAACTCTCCTTAGCATGGAGAACATCGATATCTGTGCAGTAACAGAAACCTGGTTCAGGGCTCCCGAGAGCAACCCAGCACTACCAGGTTATACCTCATACCATGCTTTTCGGCCCCAAAACTTGGACCGAACCACAAAAGGAAGGGGGAGTATTGATATTCATCAAAGATACCCACACCTCCAGGTTGGTGGCAAAGCACGAAGCATCAGAGACTATCCATGTGCAACTAACAGTGGGTAAAACTGCCTTCCAGTTTATAGCCTGCTACAGACCACCCTCCCAAACCCAGGAATCCCACTCGGCCTTTCTGAGAACACTGGAAAATATGAAGATCTCTCCAAACAACATTATATTGGGCGACTTCAACTATCCAAACATAGACTGGGAGCATTACTCTAGCTCCAACACCCTAGCCCAAAGGTTCCTAGAATTTATAAACTCAAATGCTATGGAACAACTTGTTACCACTCCCACAAGAGGGGAAAACATACTGGACCTGATCATCACCAACATGGGGACTCTATGCTCCAGACCAGAAGTGTATTCCTCACTGGTAAGATCAGACCATAAACTAATCTCATTGGATATTCACATCCCGACCCCACCCCCTGCCCAGAAAACCTCAGTGAAAAACTTCTCTAAAGCAAATTTCACACTCCTCAAAATCGAGGTGGAATCCTTCAAAGCCCCCAGGCCTGTGGAAAATATGGCCCAGACCGCAGAATCCTTTATAAACGCATTCTATGAACACCTTCAGGAATGCATGGATCATGCGATCCCAAATAAAACCAAGACCCAATCCTCCAAAGGCAGACGTCCTGTCTGGTGGACCCCAGCCATAAACAAACTATACAATAGAAGGAGGAAGCTACTAAATGATAGAGCAAAATCCCAAAAAGGGAAGGCATCACTGATCAGTATTAGCAAAAAACTACGGGCACTCATAAAATTGTCTAAGGCCAGCTTCGAGAGAAAAATTGCACAGGACACTAAGGATAATCACAAGGCTTTCTTTAGTTATGTTAGGAACCTGGGTGGTAATTCCCAGATATGCTCAGAATTAGTCAAAAATGACAAAAAATACACTGAACCCACAGACATTTGCCAACATCCTAGCTGACAGGTTCAGCGCAACCCCCCCTCCCCACCAAAAGGGCAAATATCTATCCCAGCAGAGTGCTGCCCCCCTGACATCTCAGATGCTCAGGTAAGAGCCGCCCTCTCCAAAGCAAAAAACACAGCATCAATGGGACCAGATGGTGTCCCCGGCTGCATCCTACATGAACTCCAAGAACAGCTAAACCCAAACATAAAACTACTGTTCAATCTCAGCCTTACTACAGGATATGTGCCCAAAGAGTGGCATACAGCAACAGTGGTCCCTCTCCATAAAGGTGGTGCCACAACGGATCCTGGAAACTATCGCCCCATAAGCCTGACTAGCTTGGTCTGCAAAGCTATGGAAAGGATCATCATGGACCTCATAAATAAAGATATTGGGGACCTACAGACACTAAATCCTACCCAGTTCGGCTTTGTTAAGGGTAGATCCTGCCTCTTAAACCTGTTTGATTTCTTTGAAACAGTCACCAAGGCCATTGACGAGGGGAAGGTGGTCCACACAGCCTACCTGGACCTCACAAAAGCCTTCGATACAATACCCCACTCGGGCATTATAGATAAGCTCACCAGCTTAAATATAAACCCCTATGTCACTAGATGGATTGCAAACTGGCTCAAGGACAGAACCCACATGGTTAGAATTGCTGGAGCCATGTCAGACTCCAAACCAGTTACAAGTGGTGTCCCACAAGGCTCAGTCCTGGGACCTCTCTTGTTCGGTATATATTTCTTGGAGGTACAGGCCAACACGGAAGGACTGTGGCTGACAAAGTTCGCAGATGACTGCAAACTGGATGCCATAATCGACTCCCCAGCCGACACAAGCATCCTCCAAAAGGGCCTCATAGAAACAGACAACTGGTGCCAGAGCCATGGCCTCAAGCTAAATGCCAAAAAGTGTACAGTCATCCCCTTTGGCAAAAACAAAGTGCCCACAAATTACCACATAGGTGGTAATCCATTAAGTACCGAAGAAGTAATTAGGGACCTGGGGACCCAAGTTGATAGCAATCTCTCATTTGACAACCACGTGGTCAAAGTGGTTAGAAAAACATTTTATATAGCCCACTTAATCATGAAGGGATTCACATCTAGATCAGGGGAGGTCATCATGCCTCTTTACTCATCCCTCATCAGGCCCATAATTGAGTACAATGCCCCTTTTGGGATGTACCTTACCAGACACCTGCAGAAACTGGAAAGACCCCAAAAGTACCTCACCAAGAGGATTAAAGGGCTCAAACAGATGCCATATGCTGCCCGGTTAAAGAAACTCCAGCTCTACTCAGTGGCATACCACCTGTTCAGAGGTGATCTGTGCCTGACGTATAAAGCCATGTCCAACCCGGAATTAATGGACATGCTGCACCTCAGAAAATCCAAATCCCATCGAGCTACGCGCTCGAGAGACTTGAACCTCAGCACTGAAATAAATAGGACATGCTGGAGGGACAGATTCATAACCCAGAGGCTCCCTTCACTCTGGAATAAAACCCCAGTCCAGGTTAGGCAGAGTCCCTCATTGACTCTCTTGAAGAGGAATCTTGATGAGTTAATGGGAGATTGTAGGTTTACCCCGGGTATCACTTCTGTGTCACTGTTAGACAGAGGCACAGTATACTAACCTCAAAAAAGGGCATAGCAAAATAAATTTAAAATGGGTGGCGAAAGCCAAACACATTCTGGCTAGGCTTATAAATGCCCTAGGGCAGATAGCCTAGTATGAACCTATGAACCTAATATGAAATCTGAAATTCAAATGCCTGTCATTATTTAGTAAATTCAAAATCCAGGAAACCACAGATTTTATGAGGAACAGAACAGAACAGAACAAAAATATGAGGCAAAAATCTGAATAGTTTTCACAAGTGGTGGTGGGTAGGGAATTCAGGCTGTTGCTACCTGCAACCAAGGTACAGGGTTTGAGCCTGAGTCATTCTCTAGCCAACAGGTATATCCTTGGGTTTAAGCCTTTCCTAAGTTTCTCTCTAGCCACCAGGTATATTTAACTGGGGCATTACACACAAATACCTCTACCTGGGTTTGGAGTCTGTCTCAGTTGAAATTCCTGCAGCAGCTTTCTTCAAAGTCCCAGCCCACGAGTCTGCCAGCCTGCAGATGTTGCAGTTTGCTTTCAAGTCCTTCCCGCAAGAGCAAGCTATCCAGCCTGCAGAAGTTACAGTTCGATCCCCTTCCAGTCTATGTGGATGTAGCTGCATAGATTTCTTGGCATTTGTGCAAGTCTGATGCCTTCTTCCAATCCAGACTAGTTAAACAGCAGTCCAGAGTCTCCGGGAACGCCGAGCATGCATGCTCGGAATTCCGGGACTTGCTATCATTTTGTTTTCATTTTCATTTTTCTTTTCTTCTGTTTTATTTGATTTTTTTTCTTTTTAAAGCTGGGGGGGCTGCAGTCCTGCAGTCCAATGGCACAAGCTGCCCCTGAAAATAACTATGTATAAAACAATCAATATTTATAATACCAATATATAAAACTTACTGTATAATGTGATTGTTGTATATGTGATATAAAAGAACTTTTTAGAGTTCATAAAACTTTTCATTAAATTATAACACAAAAATACAAAAATAATCCTTACATATGCAAAAGTATTATTATATGATAAAACTCAATACATATATATATATATATATATATATATATATATATTTTTTTTTTTTTTTTTAAATCATAATACTCAATATATTCATGTAATCTTTTGGATAGTGAACTACAGCTTTCTTGCTCTTAGCTTTAACACTGGGGCTATGGATATATTTTCTTTTAAACCAGGGATCTCTTTGGCTTGCAAAACTAATTGCCAATATATTTCCCTGTACTCTGTCTTTTTCCCACAGCCCTCCTCTAATATTCTGAGCCACCATTTCTACCACAAAAAAACTGAAACCTAGCATTCATACACGTTATGCTATGTTTGTGTAAAGCATTATTAATGTTCTTAGCCTTAATGTCATCTAAATGTTCATATATTCTTCACATCAGGGCCCTTTCTGTTTTCCCTACATTAAAGGCCCTGCAGTCACACAATAAGCCAGGTATATGATCCCTTTATTGTCATAATTGTAGTAATCCTTAGCTTGTATAAATCTATCTCTGCTAGGAATATTTATATTACTTGTATTAATAATAAAAGTACACTGTTTATACTTGCTACACTTATATGTACCTACTTTTCTTGTATTTTTGGTGAACTCCTGTCTTATTTTCCAAAATACTTTTAATATTAAAATCCTTTCTATATACAACATTAATTGGTCCATTAAACACATTATAAATATTCATATAGTTTTGAAACAACTCCCAGTATTTATTCACAATACTTTTAATAATATTTGCTTCTTTGTTAAAAATTTAAACAAAATGCTCCTTTGTATTCAACTCCCTTTTCTTTATTAATGCTGTTTTCTTTATTTTTTGTTATTGGTTTAATGTTTAACCTTTCATTAATACTCCATCAAATATGACTGTATATGTCCTTTCTCACCTCTTTCACTTGCATAATCACTTCATTAATCAGCTTTTCAAGATATTTCCTATCCATAAACATATCCTTCATTTTGATACATTCAGTATAAAAATCTTCATCTTCTGAAGTCATTCTACAAGCTCTAATGAATTGACATTTTAGAATAATTCTTTTCTGTTTATATATGTGTAATACAGATACAAGTTACAAAATGTCTCTTTTCTATGAATGATGGATTTTAATTTCTTTTGTTCCTCTAACAAATGTATAGTCACATCTAAAAAGTTGACCTTTGATCTCTCCATCCTGTAAGTAAACTTAAGAAACTCTGTCATATGTTCTATATATATACTAAGAACTCCTTAAGTTTGCATTCACTGCCATTCTAAAACATAAAAATATCATCCAAAAACATTTTGGACAAACAACAATATTGTGCATAGGGGGAAATTAAAATAAATTTCCTTTCTCATATAATATTGGCATAGTTGGGAGCACAACTGGCCCCCATTGCTACACTACTTATTTGCTTATAAAATTAGATTTAAAAAAAAATACAATTATTCCTAAGCAGTACATCCGTAAGTTCAAGAAGCACCCTAGAATCTTTAAAGTCAAAATTACCCCATTCTGCCATTGTTTCCTTACACCATTTTATACCTTGATCATGAGGTATAACTGAAAAGAGATCTACTATAATATCAATGGTCACAAAAACAATATTTGTTTTATAATATTTTTTCCTACCATTCTTAAAAAAATCTCAAGAATCTTTTAAAATTCCATTATACACTGTCCATACTTTCTTTAAGTTAGTGTCAACATAAGTAGCTATAGAATGTGTTTTCGACGGTTACACTTTATAATCTCGAATTACTGAAAGCTCGAAATTCAGTAACCTGAGACCATGAAGCTGAAAACCAGAATGCCGAAAGTGCATAAGAGTGAATTTGAATATCTCGAATCTGCGGTTATGCATTTCCAGTATGTCAAGTGTAGTGTTATGGTGCCTGAAATGGCAGGTAAGTGAGTGCTTGTGTGTGTTTTTGTATGTTGTATGTGTGGGTAAGGGTAGGGAGGTGTGAGTGTGAGTGTTGGATTTGTTGTTGTCTGTGTATGTGTGATGTGTATTTGTGTGCGAGTGAGTGAAGGATGGTGTGGAGTGAGTGTTTTTTTTTTATGCTGTGTGCAACCTTGGAGTTGGTATATATAAGTAGGGGGTGTGGGGGCACAGCCCCCCACATGGGGGGGTGCAGAGGGGCTTGCCCCCTTGCTTATATGTAGTGTAGGGCTGTGTAGTTTGTGTGCTGTGGGTGGAATGGTGTGTATGTTAAGTGGGGTATGGTGTATGTATGTTCGTGATTGTGTGATTCAGGATTGTGGTTTCAGAGTTGTGAATGGTTCAACTTCATAGACTCGGGTTACTGAATTTCGAGCTTTCAGTAATTTGAGATTATGAAGTGAAACCTTTTTCGGCCCATTATCTACCACTATATGTCTACGATGTGGGTCTTTTATGTTTTTATGCACTTTTGGAATTCTGAATATAGTTGGAATGATAGGCTTATCAGTATATCTATCAAATCATCCATTAACATATCTCTATCAAATCATCCATTAACATATCTCTAAAAATACAATCAATTCTACTGTAAGCTATATTAATTTAATTTCTGAATACTATTTTATATTTACTATTATTGTCTAATAATTTCATCATCTTTCCTACATATATAATTTGATCCATAATAACTGTCACATCCCATTATCTGGCCTCATAATTCTTATATTACCATCATTCCTTAATTTGTATAACAGCTCTTTCTCACAGTGAGACAGGCTATGCCCCTTTCTCTTACTAAGTATGAGAAAAGTTATTTAACATCAATGGAAATAGTCATATAATTCATCATTTTGTGTAATTCAAAAGTTTTTTTTTATTTAATCACTATAATAGCTTCAATAGTAAACTTTGAAAAGGTCCATTAGTAATAACATTACACAATACAGAAGACACAACCATTTTTATATAGAGTTAAACATTATAAGGGCATTCTGATTAGACATTAAGTAATTAAAGAATAGTTGTAATTAATTTTATTGTAAAGGATATAATAAGGTGTATGGAATAGATATATAAATGATGAAAGTTAGTGTCACACGTTGTCTGAGGAAGTCCCAACATTCAGGACAAAAATGTGGTGATTACATTAAGCGTTTATTTTCTTGTTTTTACTTCTTTTGTTTTTTATGTGTAGATTTCAATTCATTAAAGGCTGATTGAAGTAAAGTCGGTAGTGTTTATAGTGGTCTGCAACATCTACACAGTGTCCTTTTGTGCACTGGATTTGGAGGCATGGTCAGCGCTATTGGCACTGAGTTTCATTTATTTTGGATCCTACATCAATTCCTGAATGCTATGCTACAACATGCCTTTGACTACATACATTTTCCCCATACACTCGAGGACAGAGCTACAGCTAAACAGGATTTCTACCCTGTAACACACTTCCCTGAAGTCCTAGGTGCCAAAGACTGCATGTACATTGAAATCAAAGCACCACTCATGGCACAGGGAAGAGTGTAAATAAACAGAAAGAGCTTACACTCCTTTAACTGCCAGATCTTGTGTCATGCTAAGGGAATAATCCTGAATGTATGTGCTGGCAACCCAGGCAGTTACCATGACTCCCATATCTGGTGCAACTCTCAACTCTATCAGAGGTTCTCTAGGAGAAATATCCCAAAAGGCCATTTGCTGGGACATGCACATATGCACTCAAGTCATGGCTGATGATGCCCGTCAATAATAGACACCAAACCACCCCGAGTTTGGCATACTGGAAGTTATTAGGAAGGGGGAAATGGTCCAACCAAATTGATAAAAGTGAACTTAGATGGCAATTAAAACTTAATTCCAGTTGTCCCCCTGGTATGAATGAACATTTATCTTTGGTGCCTATTTTAAAAAACAGCATTGATTTTATGAGTTTAAAACAATAATTTTGTTAACTAATTTTATAGTGTTAAGCTGGTGTATGACTTTCTTGACTGTCTCTTTTACATTTGAATGGTTTTAATCACTGATGTACTATTTAAATGGTGTTTAAGGTAAGCATTTTGGTTCTGTTAAAGTCCTGTATTGATTCAGACAGAAGTACTTACCTCAATTGCTGTACATATATTAAATCACTTGGATTTGTGAAATTATTGTTTTTTTCTGTTTTTCATTAGGCTCACCCAAGTCTCCGAAATGGTATTTTATTTTATTTTGGTCCTTTTTCCCCTTTTGTATGCTCAGTTTCTGTTCTTGAGGATTTCTACCTTGTAACACACTTCCCTGAAGTCCTAGGTGCCAAAGACTGCATGTACATTGAAATCAAAGCACCACCCAGGGCACAGAGAAGAGTGTAAATAAACAGAAAGGGCTTACACTCCTTTAACTGCCAAGGTCATGTGTCATGCTAAGGGAATAATCCTGAACATGTGTGCAGGCAACCCAGACAGTTACCATGACTCCCATATCTGGTGCAACTCTCAACTCTATCAGAGGTTTTCTAGAAGAGATATCCCAAAAGGCCATTTACTGGGTCATGCACATATGCACTTGAGTCGTGGCTGATGTTGCCCATCAATAATAGACACCAACCCACCAAAGAATGCTATAATAAGGCACATGCTCAAACAAGAAATATCATAGAGCATGTGTGTGGGCTGCTGAAGTACCTAGATACATTAGGGGCTGCCCTGCAATACAATCCCAGTAATTGTGTTGACATTTTCACTGTCTGTGCTATCCTTCACAATTTTATCCTGAGAAAACAGCTTCAGCAGGATCACCAAGGGGAAAAAGGGCACACATCCCCCAACCACTGGCAAGGTCACCAAAGCCACACATAGGTGAGGAGTCAGAATGGGAACCAAAAGCTTCTGTGGGTGTAGATAAACATAGGCGTTCACAATATACCTACTTCCTGTACAAGAGGCAATGGATAGCATACATGCTCACCACCTAAGGGGGTAAAACTGTCTTCCTATGCATATGCATACAGTAAAATTGATGCTAGACAATGCTCACAACCTTTACTTACCCATGTAATGGCTGTTTACTGCTAGAGTCGCAAGAGTCAGCCCAGAATTAAATCATTTGTAACTGACAGACTATCAAGGTAAGTGTTGAACCTGGACTAGGAAAATAAATGGCTAATAATACAAATGAATTGCAGATCCTTGCATAATGTTACCTGATAATGTAACTAGAAGGTAGTTGATTTTTATAGCAATGACATCAGTATATGTGAGAGCAATGCCTTATGTCAATAAATGTGTTCACTATCAGCTAATAGGTCTCATGCATCAAAGATACACATATTACAAAAACCTTTAAGAAAGCAGTACGGTTTACTTAAGCATTCAGTCAGCTACACACCCTGAGAATCAGACAAAAGACTAGTGTATCCCTGAATCCAAAAGAGAGAAAATCAGGGATATGGCACAGTTATCATCAGTTGCACAGAATGTTGTTTGGGGGCACAAAAGGCAGTGACTGTATGTGAGTAAGACAGACATGCAGGTAGAAATTTGGATAAAGTATCAAAAGGCCACTGAGACAGAATGAGCTTTAAGTCTCACAAATGACTCATGTAACTGTTTGGTGTGTGTGTGTGTGTGTGTGTGTGTGTGTGTGTGTGTGTGTGTGTGTGTGTGTGTGTGTGTGTGTGTGTGTGTTTCTGTCTGGGCAGTCAAGTTGAACTGTGTGTGTGAGTGTCTGCAAGAACACAGCCAAGCTGTGTGCTAGCTCTATGTCCTGGTATATTGGATAGGTGTGAAACATGCATGGTAGAGGTAACAGTTCATTGCTGTCTCCCCTGACTGTGAGAACCTGCTCTGCCAGGAGTTGAACTGGCATGTCCATTCCCATAGTGAGATGTGTTGCTGCTACCTGAACATGACTGATGTCTGCTGGATGAGCTGTCCTCATGAGTACACCCAGGATCACTATCCCATGGCCTACCACATCTGAGTGTTGGCACCTCAATCACTGATGGAGCAGCAGAAGTAGTGCCACCAAAGGAGCATGATCGGGTATGGTCACATTGGCTAACATCAAATGATGATGCTGACATCCCCATCCCAGCAGACATTCCATCACAGACACTGCCCATTCCATCGTGTCATTCATCCAATTCATTGAATCGGCCTTACTGTGGAGGCAGTAATGCATGTAACCTGTGCCACATCTACAACCCTAAGCATGTCCTCAGAGTCAGTGGAATGTGCCTGTGCCTCCATGATGGCCCTAAACATATGCTGAATGGCACATAAAGACACACCAGAATCAGTCAAGTTGAGGATGCACAGCAGGCCTCTTCCAAGTACCCTTAAACTCTCTCGTGCATGCCACCTTGCCCACACTTTGGCTACAGCTGTAGTTAACCAAAACTGAAGCTGCAGTAAGTAACCACACTACCCTGATCAAGTGTGTCACCCTCCATCTGTCCAATATCTGAGGGCTCAGGAGAATAGATATGTGCAGGCCTACTGACTGTATCCATGGGAAATACAGGGGATGGATGAATGTCAACCTCAGTGTCATATTCAAACTGCTCCCCCCAACTGTGCCTGTGCTTGGCCACCATCATCATCAAAGTCTGCCAGTACTCTGACATCAGGTGTTAAGAGTCCTACTTCCACTGTCAGGATCACCTGTAATAATAAGCAAAAAACACATGAAATAATGTAATACCTACACTAAATATTTAAAACAATTTATATGATAGCAAACTAACACTGGTCACACTATTGCAGATAGTGCAGCAATACACACAACACTCATTGCATCCACCTCAGACATGCAGATAACTGCAAATATTTGACAAATGCTCATCAATAATCAAAGAAAAATGTTTGCTTTGCTATATGCAGATGACTACATACTTGGTTGGGAGGATGGTCCTGGAAGAAATGAAGCAATGTAAGGATGCAGTCATCACAATTGCAATAACGCATGGGGGGCAGTGAATACACATTTTTGCCTATATGTCTGTTAACAATA
Organism: Protopterus annectens; assembly: GCF_019279795.1. Classification (NCBI taxonomy): domain Eukaryota; kingdom Metazoa; phylum Chordata; order Ceratodontiformes; family Protopteridae; genus Protopterus; species Protopterus annectens. Next base: position 457,852,146 of record NC_056735.1, read on the forward strand.
ATTTTAAATGAAATTTGGCTGACATGTCCACCCAAAGCCCATGTGTAATGAACAAAAATGTGTTAAGTATCTTAAGTTATCAATAGGTTCATCCAAAAAAAAAAATAAAACATCATGAAGTTATAGTTACATTTTATTATATTTTACTATACAACCACATCTTATAACCTGACATATGTAAGCTTACCTGGAAACTTCTATTGGCAAATACTTGTCCTCCCAGAAACACCAGCACTGACATCAATCACGTTAGTGTGCAGTTTCCACTGAACCCTCTGGATTTCTGACAGTGGACAGGAATCCTCCATTTGGTGTCAGTGGGTGACTCTGTAGCAGCAGCATCCCATAGACATCTGTTCATGGGCAACTACAGCTGCTCTCCTCCAGGCTGATGAAATCATATCAGTAGCATTATGATGCACTTGATCATAAGTCCTGGTGCACTCCCGTACGGCATTCACATCAGTAACTATCAGGTTCCAAGTCTGTATTCAGTCAGCTATATCCCCACATCCACTCTCAAGCAGAAAGGCACCATGACACCTGAATGCCTGCACAATTACATCATTTTCAGGATCACTAAAAGGGGGTTTTCATGGGTTTATATGTATGGGTACCATAATCCTATATGGCATTAAACAGTGAAGGATGCAACACATAAATATCTTGTTATTAAATTCCTGCTCATATATACATTTCAACATTAAGCACTGATGACGCACAATTAAAAGTTATGTGGTTGTACCATATCACACTCACACACAAACCAACGTTTGGTCCAATAAAAGGAATACTACTTTAGTAATGCATTATTTACTACTGAAATAACAGGATGATTACACAGTTTTAAGAGCAAACCTCATTAAATGCACACAACTTTTGTTGTGGCAACACACAAATGGTACTTGACTCCCCCACCCCCCAAAAAACAGGCAAATGAAAAGTTTATACAAATCAAGGAATACCTCATAATTTATTTATTATATATGTTTTCAACACAATTCTCTCAAAATGTTTACACATTTTAAACAGAAAAGTAAATTGTATATGATTGCCAGTCAACTCTGACTGTGCCCAGCACTCCATCTTAGAAGCATGGCACCCTATGTCCTTGGCAATATAATGCATTACATTTCCCTGAAATAACATAAGAAAAGTGTAAGATAACCCAGCTGTAACAATAACACTTGTGATGAAAGTTAATAGGCTATCTGAGAAAGAATTCCTGCCCAAAATGCTTATGCCAGCAGTGAATTGTACAAAGTGCATACAGATAAAAGTTCCATTTTCTAATGCATGTATACAAAAGTTTTCTTTGCAACATGTTAACAAATCTAGAATGTATTTGAAAAATACCGATATACCATAGCAAGATCAGAAGCCTTCTCTGCAGATAAATCAAAAGGAATAGCAACTGTCTGTGCTCTCCAAATACACAAGTCTCCTCACCTTTAAGTCCCCTAGCTACACAGTTACTTTTTTATAGTGCAGATTCAGGCCTGTGAGCATGCTGAAAATGCAAATGAGGTGTGAACATATTAGAATTGCCAACATGCACAAAAATAAAAACTAAAACTTCAAAAGCAACAAAAAACAGCGGAAGCGGACTGGTAAATAAGGCACGGACTGTTTATTACTGTAAGCGCTTTCGGCCAAGACAATGCTCAGCCTTCATCAGACAAAAAACATTAAACACAGCAATCCATATATATATATATAGACTCTAACAAGAATCAACTTAAAAACTAATTAATTAATTAACCAATCAGAATGTCAAATCAATTAAAACCCCTACACCATTACCATTCAAAGGTTAAAATACCAGCCATACAATAAAGACACATTCAATTTTTTCATAGTTTTTCAGAATCCATATATAACCTAATAATTTCCTATTATTAACTTATCACAAATAAATAACCCTCCTTCTACTCTGTAAATAAAGTGAGTAATGATAAATATGTATATAAAAACACATAAAATTTACAATTTAAAAATAAATTTAAGTTCTTACATTCCTGACACTGCCACTTTAAAACAAAGTCTAACTATATAAGTAAAATATAGAAATGTGGAATGTGCCCCCAATGCAAATTCATCCTCCCTGGTAATAAAATTAACGTTAACAGGAAAAACTATTTTATTAATGGTAATTACAAATGTGAATCTAGGGGGGTAGTATATGTTGCCTTATGTGAGAAATGTCCTTCCTTTTACATAGGCAAAACTTAGAGGAGGATAAGGAAGAGAATTTATGAACATCTTTATGCCATAGGGAGGAAGGATTTGACTAATGCACTCGCTAGGCACAATTTAGAGTATCCAGAACATTGTTTCCTATTTACTGTAGTCCACCAGGTTAAAAATGATATTGGGGTGGACCTTGGCAGTTATACTTGGAAGAGGAACAATTGTTTTGGCAGATCAGAACATCTGCACATATTCCCCCAGGTTTAAATGATTATGCTTCTATTAAGTGTATTCTTAAATTAAAAGCTCTACTTAGATGAATACCTAGTTGGTGAGCTTCAGTGATTTTATATTTTACTTATATAGTTAGACTTTGTTTTAAAGTGGCAGTGTCAGGAATGTAAGAACTTAAATTTATTTTTAAATTGTAAATTTTATGTGTTTTTATATACATATTTATCATTACTCACTTTATTTATAGAGTAGAAGGAGGGTTATTTATTTGTGATAAGTTAATAATAGGAAATTATTAGGTTATGTATAGATTCTGAAAAATTATGAAAAAATTGAATGTGTCTTTATTGTATGGCTGGTATTTTAACCTTTGAATGGTAATGGTGTAGGGGTTTTAATTGATTTGACATTCTGATTGGTTAATTAATTAATTAGTTTTTAAGTTGATTCTTGTTAGAGTCTATATATATGGATTGCTGTGTTTAATGTTTTTTGTCTGATGAAGGCTGAGCATTGTATTGGCCGAAATTGCTTACAGTAATAAACAGTCCGTGCCTTATTTACCAGTCTGCTTCCAATGTATTAGAATTGCTAAATCCCAAACTTTTCACTTCAAGTAGCAAGTGTAAACAAAAGGTAGGCACTACCTCAGTATTAGTTGCTAATGGACTGCAACTGTGAATGATTGGTGTGAGGGAGAAGAAAGACATAACAGCACTTCAGACTACCTCACCTGCATTGGGTGTGTCACCCAGGATACACTTACAAAGCGTAGAAATAACTGTAACAAGCTTTTAAATGGAAGTGAACAGCACACAGTTCCCATTTTTGTTGACTAATAGACAAACTCTCCTGCCTTTGTTGAAAATTTTTTTTAATGTCATGTCATTTTATCATACATTTAAAGGACAGTGATACAAAATGCCCTATATATTGCATGACTGAAACTACAGCACAGGTAAGAGAAGAATCAACACAATACAAATAGAAAACAGAGCTGCATTGCTGTGAACAATACTCATAACTGGTGGTTTGCAATAAATCTGTAAGCAACATATGCACAAACAACTGTGAGTGTACAACTGTATATGTCTAGCTAATACTGTGGAGGATATGGAATTTACTTGTATGCAGATGGTAGATTCTTTACTATGATAGTTCAAATCCAGAGCTGTGTAAAATGTATTATGTAATGTTTGTTTCCTTTTAAATCTTTTTTTTAAATATTGATATTTGCACGACACGCAGCTTAGTGTAAATATGGTGAAATGGATAAATAAATTAAAATTAATGGAAGTTGCTTCTATGATAAGGACAGCATAAATTACAGTTGTGAATCAAGTGTGTCTGTGTGTGTGTGTGTGTGTGTGTGTGTGTGTGTGTGTGTGTGTGTGTGTGTGTGTGTGTGTGTGTGTGTGTGTGTGTAGCACACATGGTAAACACAATGAATCACACAGCATATAGGACATCCAGATCATGATTCAAGTCCCACATTTATCTTTTAATGATGAAAACTAATAAAAACTTTTTACAAGAATAATACATGTTGAGCTTTGCCTGTCTCATTTCCTCATTGCTCACCTCCATGCAAACATGGTATAATGCTCCAGACAAGAAGTAGACAGTATCAGTTTCAGAAAAGATACATTGTTGCAGGTTTTGCTTCCAATGCACAAACACGTTGTGTTGTTGTGAGTTGATCAGCATGATCCCACAACACCTGCAGACAATAAGCAGACATTGTCAATTTCAAAAACAGTACATTGTTACATCTTGTGCTTTTCATCATGCAAACAACATTAAGCTGTATTGTAAGCGATTAGCATGCTTCCACAACACTTTCAGATTTGTCAATTTCTAAAAAGATACATTGTAACATGTGTGATCTTCCATTATGCAAATATGCTAAGCAGCATTGCATGGCAGTCAGCATTCATATACAGTAATGAGTGTACAAAATCAAGCTGCTGCCTAGCTCCCTAAGTTAAGGACCACAAATTACAATACAGGTGAGCCAGGATTCTAATCGAGCAAACTCTAAGTTTTATTAATGCTGGTGCACTGTAATTTAGATAAAAATTAACAATGTAAAAATAATTATACATACAAATAACTATGTCTATCATGTGGACTGAGCAAACACATGATAGCATATATATTATATGTCTAACTATGGATATATATTATATGTCAAACTGCCTTCCTCTCTTTCATCGTTCCTGGTTCTAAAATTAAAACACTTATTTTCTGAATGTTTTTATTTTTTTTTTACTTGGCTTTAAAACAATAAATAAAAAATCAATTATAAAACAAACAAATAGCTATTTACATAGGTCCACAGCTGATCATCAAAGGTATACATCAAGAACAATTAATATATTTCAAGCAAGTCTTTAAGTTTAATCCCAAGATTTATATGAATGTAAAAAGTTTAACGAACTGCAGCAACAAAACAAAGACTCCGTTTAGGAAAATATAAAACAAATGTGAATAGTAGATCCAAACTGGAGTCACCACACGGAAAAGCCAAGTAAAAAACGTCTTTTATTTTTCCATAAAAACACAAGCGCTTTCACGTAGATGAACTACGCTTCTTCAGGTGTAAATAACATGAAAAAACCAAACTGTTTATATACATAGCCTTTCGGCGCGAAAATCAGAATGCTAAACATCAATTAACCAATAATTAAATTAAATGATTTTATAGTTAAGTCAGCAATGACCAATTTTTAAAACCAGAAAATAAAACATACACCTAAACATTCATTAAACAACCATTCTAACACCAGATCTTTAAATACAATACAATAAATCAATAGATAAGTAATACATAGCTGAATTCCATTAAATGCATTGCTGCGCGGACACGCTGCAAACCTAAATAACTTAGGAACTGCTACTGCGAGAACGCAGTACAACAAATCTCCAACCTAAAGCTACTAAAGCTTGCTTTATTATCTCAGCCTAATATTTATTCAGTCATGTATTTACAACATCAACATTTAATGCTTCAAAACTATAACAAATGTTACCAAATTCAAAATTAACTAACCCTTAAAATATAAGAAAGCATTACCACTTTAAGATTTATATCTCCTCTACTTCCGTAATTGACTTGTACCAAAATCATTAACTGATGAACCATGTTGAAAGGTATTGCTGGGAAGATACTACTAAAAGCTCCATGGAAACAATAAACAGAAAAAAAAAATGTATAAACATATCCATTTAATTCCGAAGCTTAGCAGTACCTAAAATGTCACCCAGGTCTTTTAGTTCTTATATCAAAACGTACTAGTATAGATAATAAATGGCAACAAATCTAAAGTTTCAAGGCAGATACAAATCTGACATATATTACATTAATCTTACTTAAAAAATAATAAACAAAAAATAACTAATGGTACAACTAACTAGCTTGCAAACAAGTACATTAATACCAAAGAACTTCCAAACTTATAATGTTCTGCTCATGGTATAATACAACAAAACATGTCGCTCAGCTATGGTAGATTGTACTGAACTACCTAATATAACCTGTAATGACACTCTAAAATTTAAACAAAAAATTTTTTTAAAAGTTGTTAAAAAAGGGATACAAAAAAATCTTATATATAATCACGCTAATATATGGCATTCAAAACAAAAGAAAATTAATGCCAGATTCCAACTTGTTGTCATAACATCAGACGTCTCTAGCTCTTCACTTCTAATATTCAAAGGACATCTGAATAACCCGTTAGCTAACCTCAAATAGCTTCAACTGTCACGTTTAAGCTATATAAGAGTATATGTAAAAACGGCAAACAACCATGATCATACATACATCTAGATGATCGCTGATATTTCTTTAAAAAATATAAAATCCAAATCAACTATATAAGAAATAATTATAAATGTCGATCATTTAATTGATTCTCTCATTATAAAATAAATATAATTATTTGACACTAAATCATAAAATCACGCCAAACTAAAAGTGTATAATATTGCTGCAAATTAACTAATGAATTTAACTAAAGCAAGATATTTAGCATACAACTCGTAAAAAAATTTTTTCCTTTACTTGAAACATTGCTGAAATTCCAGATTCACTTGGTCTAAAAAATTTTTTAGAAAAGTTCTTTATATGCAGTAAATTAATAGCTCAGCGAAAGACCATATTATTACGGCTATCCATAAGAGTAAGATGATATATAGATACAGAAAAAAATATATACAAGATAAAAAGTATGTTGTCTAATATAAACTGAATCAACTATTAATTAATCTGATTCAAGTTTCAAGTCTAATATTTGTATATTATTTAATCAGTATTTCTTTCGGTTATCCAGAACTGGTTTCACAGATACAGAATAATTGATACCAGGATATACATGCGCTTTTAGGGTCAAAATCCACTTCAGCTCCCTGATAGCTAACTGATTATTATTGTCTCCTGATCTGGGATTCTGGGGTAGCATCTCCAATACTTTAAAGCCAAAACTATGATTATTATGTTCTATGACATGTTTGGCTAAGGCATTAGTCTCTTTCTCTTTTCTAATGTCGTAGCAGTGGTTATAAACCCTGTCACGAAGCCGTCTTTTGGTCAAACCAATGTAAAATACATCACACTGATTGCATGTCGCCAAATATATCAAATTACTGCTGTTACAGTCACTAAAAAATCTGGGAACGAAAGTAAAAATACCTTCTGGATGTACAAAGCTAACACGTTTAGATATATATGGACACATAGAGCAGCCACCACAGGGAAAGGTACCCTTCTTCTCTTGATTTAATATACTATGTGAGAATGTATGTTCCAAACAGAGGATTTCTTTCAGACTCTGAGAGGTTCTATAACTGAACCTGGGAAATTCACCCACTATGGTTTTGGTAAAAGGATCAGTTACCAGAACATTCCAATTCCTGACAATAATCTTATTCAGGTTAAAACTGTCACTAGTAAACTTAGTGACATAACTCAATTTGTCAGTGAAATTTTCTTTAGCTGTAAAATATTTCTTATAACCAGTAGTATTTCTAACTGCAACTGTATCTCCAGAACCATATAACTTATTGAGAACTTCTTGTTTACATTCTGCAAACAACTTAGAAGGATACCCCCTTTCTCTGAACAAAAGCTCTAACGTACTAAGTTCCCTATCCAAGGTGTCACTGTATCTACATATTTTGAAAATCCTATGTAATTAACTGGATATTATCCCTTCAAAGGTATGTCTTGGATGCATGCTGCTAAAATGTAGCAGTGTATTCCTCCAAGTAGACTTCCTATATAGAGATGTAACAATTTTGTCATCTCTAAATTTTAATTGCAGATCTAAAAAATGTATCTGACTGTAAGAAGTCTCCACTGTAAACCTCAGAAACGAGGAAGTTGTCTCCAGTTCATTAACAAATTTAATACATTCTGACTCAGTGCCCTCCCATACAAAAAGGACGTCGTCCACAAATCTCCTGTAAATCCTGATTTTTTTAAAATCTGGATGTGTAAAAAGATGTTCCTGTTCCCAATTGTATACCACAAGGTTGGCATAACTATTTGCACAGGGGGTGCCCATGGCAACCCCCCATTTTTGCAAATATAGTTGGTTCTGATATAGGAAAACATTGTTGTTAAGTATTAAATCTAAGAGATAATTAATAAGAATTTTCCTGTTGTTACTATAACCAGACAGAGTAACTAATACTTTGTCTATCGCCTGAAGCCCCTGCTCATTGGGAATACAGGTAAAGAGATTCTTCACATCCATTGTCACTAGTAACAGTGATGCCTCCTTACTGCTGAAATCAAGATCTTTCAAGGAATCTATAAGTTGGTATGAATCTCTAAGGATATGTGGAATACGGTCCACTAAAGGTCTTAAAATACTTTCTGCAAAGGAAGAGATGGTACATGTTACCCAGTTATTACTGGAGACTATCGGTCTCATTGGTATAGGACTGAGGCCCTTGTGTAGCTTGGGTAGGCCTTTAATCAGAGGGGTGGTAGGAAATTCAATAAAAAAATATTCATACAGTTCACAGCTAATCTGCCCACCTAACAAAAGATCATAAAGATCAGCATGTACAGTTTTAATAATCTTCTGATATTTTGTATTGCTAATCTTCTCATACACCGTATCTTCTGATAAAAGATTAGTCATGGTGAGGCCATAGTCTGAAGAATTCATTACGACTACGGCTCCACCCTTGTCTGCTGGTTTAATAATGATGTCAGTATTTCTCTTTAATGTTAATAAAGAATCTTGTTCTGCTCTAGTCATATTGAAAAAGCAGCATCTCTTCTTATGATGAGCAAACCAATCATAAAAATCAGTCTCACACATTCGCAAAAAACTCTCGACATTGTGTGGCATATTAGGTATGAAGCTGCTTTTAGCTCTAAAAAAATTTTTTACCTCATTAGTATTAAGTACACTGTTGTTTTTGAACAAGATCTTAAGAGAAACATTGCGACAAAACAATCTTAAGTCTACCAGCACCTCATTGAGGGAACTGGTTTGAGAGGGTATGAAATTAAGACCTTTTTCTAAAAGGGAAATATCTGAGTCAGACAAACTGTATGCAGAAACATTATAAACTAGAGAGTTCAGTTTCGCTGTTTCCTTGTTGCAATGTATCTTTCTCCGGACCCTTTTCTTTTTCTTGGTCCTCTGCTGTGAGAGCGGCCTCTCCACCCCTGCTTTTGCTTTACTGGGAATGGTAAAAAAGCATTCGTTGCAGGTGCAGAGTCTTTTGGTTTTGCTCCTGCCAGAAGAAAAGCTGTAGCTGCTTGTTGGTTGGGCGGAGGTGTGTCATTTAAACAATGAACGTCGTTCATAACAGCTGGGGAGTGAGATTGTGGAATATTAGATGCTGTTACATTGTTCCTATGATGACTGGTCACAGGTAATGATTGTAACAAGTCTGATGGAACAGTATTCAAGGTTACATTAACATGTGATTCCGAAACAACGTTACTATCCGGAATGTTCAATCTGGAGACCCCTTGTGGATTAGGGTTAATGTTCCTTGGCCAGAGAAAAATTTGGCCTGTAGCAAAGTCATTAGCATCTCTCAGAATCTTTCTCTGTTTCACCATTTTTAAACGATCACTAAAAGAATGGACTTGAATCAAAACATTATCAAGCCTCTTCACAAAATATTCTGTAGAAAAATTGTCTAAAATGTTTTTGTACTGTGCCTCTACTTTCTTTCTGAGGGCCGCTTCTAACGGAGCAAAATATTCAAGTAACAAGTTGATATAATTAAACCTAATTTCTACGTGAAAGCGCTTGTGTTTTTATGGAAGAATAAAAGACGCTTTTTACTTGGCTTTTCCGTGTGGTGACTCCAGTTTGGATCTACTATTCACATTTGTTTTATATTTTCCTAAACGGAGTCTTTGTTTTGTTGTTGCAGTTCGTTAAACTTTTTTCCTCTTGTTTGGTGCTGCTAGTAACTTTGACTCATGGAACAAATGGAAATTGAACTTGATTTCACTCCAGAGACGAGGACATCTGTTTCAACAGCTTGGGATTTTTTCAAGCATAACATCGAGAATCCTTTATTGACTCTGGAACTGAATAATCCAGTTACTGTTGCTCCACAACCCTCTAATGGTGAGTCAGTAGCTGAGTTTAACAAATTAACAAGATTGTTGCAAGATGACGTATACCAACTACAGAGGTACGTGTGGCAGAGATTGCACCTAGAGGCATGCATACATTTTAAAATTATACCAAGAGGCATGCGTGTCTTTTGTATGCCTTCTTATGGTGATTCCCATCCTGTACTGTTGAGGAAGTGGCAAGATTTGAATATACAGCTTGGGTTTAATTATATCAACTTGTTACTTGAATATTTTGCTCCGTTAGAAGCGGCCCTCAGAAAAAAAGTAGAGGCACAGTACAAAAACATTTTAGACAATTTTTCTACAGAATATTTTGTGAAGAGGCTTGATAATGTTTTGATTCAAGTCCATTCTTTTAGTGATCGTTTAAAAATGGTGAAACAGAGAAAGATTCTGAGAGATGCTAATGACTTTGCTACAGGCCAAATTTTTCTCTGGCCAAGGAACATTAACCCTAATCCACAAGGGGTCTCCAGATTGAACATTCCGGATAGTAACGTTGTTTCGGAATCACATGTTAATGTAACCTTGAATACTGTTCCATCAGACTTGTTACAATCATTACCTGTGACCAGTCATCATAGGAACAATGTAACAGCATCTAATATTCCACAATCTCACTCCCCAGCTGTTATGAACGACGTTCATTGTTTAAATGACACACCTCCGCCCAACCAACAAGCAGCTACAGCTTTTCTTCTGGCAGGAGCAAAACCAAAAGACTCTGCACCTGCAACAAATGCTTTTTTACCATTCCCAGTAAAGCAAAAGCAGGGGTGGAGAGGTCGCTCTCACAGCAGAGGACCAAGAAAAAGAAAAGGGTCCGGAGAAAGATACATTGCAACAAGGAAACAGCGAAACTGAACTCTCTAGTTTATAATGTTTCTGCATACAGTTTGTCTGACTCAGATATTTCCCTTTTAGAAAAAGGTCTTAATTTCATACCCTCTCAAACCAGTTCCCTCAATGAGGTGCTGGTAGACTTAAGATTGTTTTGTCGCAATGTTTCTCTTAAGATCTTGTTCAAAAACAACAGTGTACTTAATACTAATGAGGTAAAAAATTTTTTTAGAGCTAAAAGCAGCTTCATACCTAATATGCCACACAATGTCGAGAGTTTTTTGCGAATGTGTGAGACTGATTTTTATGGTTGGTTTGCTCATCATAAGAAGAGATGCTGCTTTTTCAATATGACTAGAGCACAACAAGATTCTTTATTTGCATTAAAGAGAAATACTGACATCATTGTTAAACCAGCAGATAAGGGTGGAGCCGTAGTTATAATGAATTCTTCAGACTATGGTCTCACCATGACTAATCTTTTATCAGAAGATACCGTGTATGAGAAGATTAGCAATACAAAATATCAGAAGATTATTAAAACCGTACATGCTGATCTTTATGATCTTTTGTTAGGGGGGCAGATCAGCTGTGAACTGTATGAATATCTTTTTATTGAATTCCCCACCACCCCTCTGATTAAAGGCCTACCCAAAATACATAAAGGCCTCAGCCCTATACCAATGAGACTGATAGTCTCCAGTAATAATTGGGTAACATGTACAATCTCATCCTTTGTAGAAAGTATTTTAAGACCTTTAGTGGATCATATTCCACATATTCTTAGAGATTCATACCAACTTATAGATTCCTTAAAAGATCTTGATTTCAGCAGTTATGAGGTACCACTGTTACTAGTGACAATGGATGTGAAGAATCTATTCACCTGTATTCCCAACGAGCAAGGGCTTCAGGCGATAGACGAAGTATTAGTTACTCTGTCCAGTTATAGCAACAACAGGAAAATTCTTATTAATTATCTCCTTGACATAATACTTAATAACAATGTTTTCCTTTATCAGAACCAACTATATTTGCAAAAATGGGGGGTTGCCATGGGCACCCCCTGTGCAAATAGTTATGCCAATCTTGTGGTATACAAATGGGAACAGGAACATCTTTTCACACATCCAGACTTTAAAAAAATTAGAATTTACAGGAGATTTGTGGACGATGTCCTTTTTGTATGGGAGGGCACTGAGTCAGAATGTATTAAATTTGTTAATGAACTGGAGACAACATCCTCGTTTTTGAGGTTTACAGTGGAGACTTCTTATAGTCAGATACATTTTTTAGATCTGTTATTAAAATTTAGTGATGACAAGATTGTTACATCTTTATATAGGAAGTCTACTTGGAGGAATACGCTGCTACATTTCAGCAGCATGCATCCAAGACATACCTTTAAAGGGATAATATCCAGTCAATTACATAGGGTTTTCAAAATATGTAGATATAGTGATACCTTGGATAGGGAACTTAGTACGTTAGAGCTTTTGTTCAGAGAAAGGGGGTATCCTTCTAAGTTGTTTGCAGAATGTAAACAAGATGTTTTCAATAAGTTATATGTTTCTGGAAATGCAGTTGCAGTTAGAAATACTACTGGTCACAGGAAACATTTTACAGTTAAAGAAAATTTCACTGAAGTTATGTCACTAAGTTTACTAGTGACAGTTTTAACCTAAATAGGATTATTGTCAGGAATTGGAATGTTCTGGTAACAGATCCTTTCACCAAAACCATAGTGGGTGAATTTCCCAGGTTCAGTTATAGAACCTCTCAGAGTCTGAAAGAAATCCTCTGTTTGGAACATACATTCTCACATAGTATATTAAATCAAGAGAAGAAGGGTACCTTTCCCTGTGGTGGCTGCTCTATGTGTCCTTACATATCTAAATGTGCTAGTTTTGTACATCCGGAAGGCATTTTCACTTTTGTACCCAGATTTTTTAGTGACTGTAACAGTAGTAATTTGATATATTTGGCGACCTGTAATCAGTGCAACGTATTTTACGTTGGTCTGACTAAAAGACGGCTTCGTGACAGGGTTTATAACCACTGCTATGACATTAGAAAAGAGAAAGAGACTAATGCCTTAGCCAAACATGTCATAGAATATAATAATCATAATTTTGGGTTTAGAGTATTAGAGTTGCTACCTAAGAATCCCAGATCAGGAGACAATAATAATCTGTTAGCCATCAGGGAGTTGAAGTGGATTTTGACCCTAAAGGCACATATATATCCTGGTATTAATCACTCTGTATCTGTGAAACCAGTTCTGGATAACCAGAAAAAATACTGATTAAATAATATACAAATATTAGACTTGAAACTTGAATCAGATTAATTAATAGTTGATTCAGTTTATATTAGACAACATACTTTTTATCTTGTATATATTTTTTTCTGTATCTATATATCATCTTACTCTTATGGATAGCCGTAATAATATGGTCTTTCGCTGAGCTATTAATTTACTGCATATAAAGAACTTTTCTAAAAAATTTTTTAAACCAAGTGAATCTGGAATTTCAGCAATGTTTCAAGTAAAGGAAAAAAATTTTTTACGAGTTGTATGCTAAATATTTTGCTTTAGTTAAATTCATTAGTTAATTTGCAGCAATATTATACACTTTTAGTTTGGCGTGATTTTATGATTTAGTGTCAAATAATTATATTTATTTTATAATGAGAGAATCAATTAAATGATCGACATTTATAATTATTTCTTATATAGTTGATTTGGATTTTATATTTTTTAAAGAAATATCAGCAATCATCTAGATGTATGTATGATCATGGTTGTTTGCCGTTTTTACATATACTCTTATATAGCTTAAACGTGACAGTTGAAGCTATTTGAGGTTAGCTAACGGGTTATTCAGATGTCCTTTGAATATTAGAAGTGAAGAGCTAGAGACGTCTGATGTTATGACAACAAGTTGGAATCTGGCATTAATTTTCTTTTGTTTTGAATGCCATATATTAGCGTGATTATATATAAGATTTTTTTGTATCCCTTTTTTAACAACTTTTAAAAAAATTTTTTGTTTAAATTTTAGAGTGTCATTACAGGTTATATTAGGTAGTTCAGTACAATCTACCATAGCTGAGCGACATGTTTTGTTGTATTATACCATGAGCAGAACATTATAAGTTTGGAAGTTCTTTGGTATTAATGTACTTGTTTGCAAGCTAGTTAGTTGTACCATTAGTTATTTTTTGTTTATTATTTTTTAAGTAAGATTAATGTAATATATGTCAGATTTGTATCTGCCTTGAAACTTTAGATTTGTTGCCATTTATTATCTATACTAGTACGTTTTGATATAAGAACTAAAAGACCTGGGTGACATTTTAGGTACTGCTAAGCTTCGGAATTAAATGGATATGTTTATACATTTTTTTTTTCTGTTTATTGTTTCCATGGAGCTTTTACTAGTATCTTCCCAGCAATACCTTTCAACATGGTTCATCAGTTAATGATTTTGGTACAAGTCAATTACGGAAGTAGAGGAGATATAAACCTTAAAGCGGTAATGCTTTCTTATATTTTAAGGGTTAGTTAATTTTGAATTTGGTAACATTTGTTATAGTTTTGAAGCATTAAATGTTGATGTTGTAAATACATGACTGAATAAATATTAGGCTGAGATAATAAAGCAAGCTTTAGTAGCTTTAGATTGGAAATTTGTTGTACTGAGTTCTCGCAGTAGCAGTTCCTAAGTTATTTAGGTTTGCAGCGTGTCCGCGCAGCAATGCATTTAATGGAATTCAGCTATGTATTACTTATCTATTGATTTATTACATTGCATTTAAAGATTTGGTGTCAGAGTTGTAGTTTAATGACTGTTTAGGTGTATGTTTTACTTTTCATTTTTAAATATTGGTCATTGCTGACTTAACTATAAAATCATTTAATTCAATTATTGGTTAATTGATGTTTAGTATTTTGATTTTCGCGCCGAAAGGCTATGTATAAAAACAGCTTGGTTATTTCATGTTATTTACACCTGAAGAAGCGTAGTTTATCTACGTGAAAGCGCTTGTGTTTTTATGGAAGAATAAAAGACGTTTTTTACTTTGCTTTTCCGTGTGGTGACTCCAGTTTGGATCTACTATTCGCATTTATATGAATGTGTAATATTATAAGTTCTCATTTTTCTGAACTTTTATGTCACACACATACACGGTTAATCATGCAACACTTTGATGTATGTATATATGTGTGTGTGTGTGTGTGTGTGTGTGTGTGTGTGTGTGTGTGTGTGTGTGTGTGTGTGTGTGTATATGTGTGTGTGTGTGTGTGTGTGTGTGTGTGTGTGTGTATATGTGTGTGTGTGTGTGTGTGTGTGTGTGTGTGTGTGTGTGTGTGTGTGTAAACTAATGAGCATGTGTGACAAACATATCCTCAGTTGCAATGAACAGTCTGCACAATCCTTGGGATAAACTTCACACGTCAATGATAGTCATACACACATGAATATATAAACTAGGACATTGTCAGATCACACACATACATGGTTAACCACTCACTCTTAAATATGTCTATATAATTAATGAGCATGGCTGACAAACACTTCCTCTGTGTCAAGCAGTTAAAAACACCTATGTGGAAGATAATGTGTTGTCTATTTTACATAGGTTTGAATAACACATTGTACAAATTACTTTTAACAGTGTGTAAAGCCACCCATAAAATATGTCAGGACATAACATTTATACACCCCAATACATGTCTGAAACGTTAACTTATCTAACAGGTGCATCAGCATTCATCCCCTAAATTAATACTGTCATGTTACCCTTCCTAATTCATAAACTGCCTTCCTCTCCTTTTGACATTGCCACTTTCCACTTAACATTGCACAAACACAGTTGGCATGGTTGTGCGGGTTTGTGCACTGACTGTTAAAAGTGATATCACAAATTGGCGGGAAAACACTTTAACTGTTGCTGATTGACCTGTGCAGACATAGCAGGAGCAAGAAAGAAAGGTGCCCAATTTAGGGCTCAAAGATGGGGTGTAGAGGAGTCAAGAATATTCACTTGACTCCTTGCAAAGTGCCACAGCTGTAGGCTATTTCAGGCCAACTATATTGGGTCTCAATATAAATCAGAGGATTGGTATAATCTTGCCAAAGCTGTCTGTAGTGCAACTGGCATTCTGCACACTGGAGAGTAATGCAAGCACCACCATGATGACCTGAAAAGGTGCAAGCAGGCATATCTCAGCCAGTGGCTGAATGAGTTTAGGACTGCTGACATCACACAGTTGTGTAAGTATGCAGATAAAGATACTTTAAATTATACTCAGAGTTGAAGATAGGCAAGACTGGTATGCATAATGCTCTTCT
This sequence comes from Protopterus annectens, assembly GCF_019279795.1. Classification (NCBI taxonomy): domain Eukaryota; kingdom Metazoa; phylum Chordata; order Ceratodontiformes; family Protopteridae; genus Protopterus; species Protopterus annectens. The sequence continues at coordinate 457,868,391 of NC_056735.1, forward strand.
CTGTTTCTCTCCTCTGTATTTTACAGCTAACTAAGAGATTGCAGTGAACAGGGAAGCCCATGCTGAACATTTAGGAAGGCTAAGAGAAGCAAGAGGTATATATACTGCACAAAATAATTATTATTGTATTAAAAGCATTGCTCTTCTATAGATAAGTAGCAAATTAAGCATTCATATCTTAACTGCAAAATCAAGCATGCATGCTTCATTCTATAGATCAAAGGAATCACAGAAGTCAATTGCAATAGTGTATTCAGATTTTGTGGGTTTATATCCCACAAGTAACAAATACATACTAAACTAATAAAACAATATTAAATATTAATTACAACATTGGTATAAGTGTCATGTTGTTAACTTAATCTGTATTATTTGAAAAAAAAACATATGTACAATATATGCATATTGCAAGGTTTACTTGCAGCAATTATCAGACCTAGTTTGTATTGTTTACAAAGTATAGCTCCAATGGCTTTTGCACTGATGCCCAGCACATCTCGAACACAACCTGACATTACTGCCTCTGCAATCCCTACACTTCCTGGGCCCTCGACATCAAGTAGCATTACCCCGGCAGCTGGTGCAGTGGTCCCCTTTGGGGGTATTGGTGAAGGTGGTGATTTTGCCACCCACCAGGAGATGACAGGCATAGTGCATGAGGTCATAGAAAGTAACACTGGTGCATGCCTCAGCCAGATGGAGAAGATACTGGCTGAAATGCTGGGAAGAAAAAAAATGTCAAGCACTCCAACAGCAAAAAATGAAAATATTAAAAGCATACAAAAGGAAGTGCAGGAGAAAAGATCAAATTGGTTAGATTTAACCAGTTTGTTACTTTCTCCTGCACTTCCATTTATATGGTTTTATTATTTTCAAGTTTCTCAGTTACCACCTTTTAGAACACTCCAACAGCAAGCTGAAGAAGGGAAAGTAATGACAGTTGTGAGGATGAGGATTAGATTCTCACTGTCCCCATGCTTGACAGGCATAGGCCTCCAATGTCCCCTACCTGTCCCCAATCATGGTGTCCCTAACCTTTCGTGTTCCTCACCATCCCTGCCTCTGTCTTCTTTTTCCTGTTTGTCTGCATCCACTTCATCTCCTATTCTGACCTACCTGACACTGCCATACCTATGTCCCTTTCCCAACATTCCTCTCTTACTGAAATAAAAAAAATGGGTACTAGTCCCACAAACAAAAAAATATTGTCCCATACATAGCTCTCTACTAAGCACATGTGTCTTCTCAACACAGCTGATTTGGTTCAATTGGCTATACAACATGATTGCATTGTTGTCAGCCATCTTCATTAAGGTGACAGTCCAAATTCATCCAGTATTCTATATATGTTCATTTTACACTGTTGAAGAAGTGGATAGCTAATTCCATTCTGTACATTCTTATTGCTTTCTCTTTGTTCTTTCCTTAGCTTGCCCCCCATTCATTTCATCACTTTCCAATCAACCCCATTTTACACCTTTAATTTGATCAAAAAATAGAATTACATACCACGCACATAAATAATAAATCCCTAATGAAGGCCTTCACTTTTTGACCTCCATGTTTGCATGGAGTTTTGTATCACACACCAATGCCAAGCTATAGTGAATGGCTCTACATGTCCTCTGGCAAAGCATGGTTACCTCCAAGCAATGCTGCTTAATATCTCTGGGCTAAAGAAACACACCTTTAAAGCAGAGTAATGACACTAATATTAAATATTTTCTATCATATTTATTTAGACTGATGAATGTATACAAATTCCAATCCGTATGTATGCTGTTGATATAGCTTAGTTTGGGTGGTGGTTGTTTTTATACAGTACTTCACTGTAGTTACTCCCTCTCACATTTGTGAAAATTATCACATTTAATTATTTAATGCCATCCTGAACACATATTTAAAAAAATAGATTGAGCTAGATTTTAACTTTGTATCATTTGTGCTAAAAAAAAATCACTGCTGTTACACCTACTGCCACAGAGAGAGCTAGGCAGCAGATATTTTCCCTACACTCTTTACTGTCCAAAATGCTGACTGACATGCCTCTCCACTTAGCATATTTGTTCCGAGGAAAGCAAACCAAAAAGCACTCATTATTTTCTCAGTGAGGCAGAGACCTGCATTTGATTGTTGCTTAACTCCACACAAATGGGGAAAGCAGTACTAATAGTCCTTCATGTCATAGTTTCTGACACATTTGTGAAATAAACTACATTATGAACAGTATAGTATCTCTCTGCTATTTCTACCATAGCTGATATGCATAAGTATTTCTCAAGTTCAAGTAGTAGTTATGAAATGTAAATCTCGCATGCGCAAACACTCTGTCATCAATCATGCAAACCAGCTGCTCAGTGGTACACTATGAAAATAGTTAATTGGCATGAATTATTATATACACTGCCCAGTTACTCTTCATTCCATAATAATGCATGTAAAACCACAACCACAAGGAAGGCACTTGTTACTGACTGAACACACATTTATTCAGACTCATATGTGCCCTGCACCCATTTCCCAAATGTCAACTACACTACAGAAGTAAATAGCACAACTGCATTTCAACATAAAAGCTTTCTACTGACAATAGACATATTAAGATTGTCTTATAGATGTATTAATGTGGGCATCAGTGCATCACAAATATGAGCACACATACATACACAGTTGCATGCATGCTGATCACAAAACATGTGTGTGTGTGTGTGTGTGTGTGTGTGTGTGTGTGTGTGTGTGTGTGTGTGTGTGTGTGTGTGTGAGAGACAGTAAGTGTGTAATGTACACATCTTGCAAAACAGCTGCATATGTTTCAGTTCTGCTACATGTTTCTTGACAGCTTTTTGCATCTAGTTTGAGAAGCTGTCTTTTTAAAGTATATATGCACATTGGAAACACAACAGAAAATACAAAATCCAAACTTTGCAACCACTCGCATAACAGGATATTATAGAACGATGATGGCATCATCTATAAAGACCAATATAACAAGGCAAAAGCATACTTCAAGGATGGTGCAGTTATTAACTAGTGTGTTCTGCTGATAGGAACAAAATACTTACATGCAGGTTAACTTAACACAAGAGCCACATCATCTGTGTGTCTCTATGTATGCATAAGTCTGTGTGCAGAGTCAGAAGAACATGAGTCTGTATCCTATTATCATCAATCTATACCATGCAGAAAAAAATATTTTTCAGTTGTACCTGCCTACACAGCCATTTCACACAGGCCTCCCAACATCTTCTCACAAACACACAATGATGATGTCGTCTGCTATATATTGTTAGACAGAAGCATAAAATCAGACTTATGCCATGGCACTTGTGTTAAGTAGTGAGTTCTTTAGCTTGTGTAACTAGTTAGGTAGGGGGTTTAATCTCACTGCAGTGTGTATAGACAGGAGACCCTAAGTCTGCATCCTACTGTCAGCAATCCAGTCCCATGCAGAACAAATATTTTAACAGTTGTATATGCCTACACAACCATTTCAAACAGGCCTCCCAACATCTTGTCTGACAGTATAATAGCCAGACTTGTGCTGTGGAACTTGTGTTAAGTACTGTGTTCTGTAAATATTTAGGTAGGGGTTCTAGGCTCACTGTGGTCAGTTTGTGAATGTGTGTGTGTGTGTGTGTGTGTGTGTGTGTGTGTGTGTGTGTGTGTGTGTGTGTGTGTGTGTGTGTGTGTGTATTTGTGTATATTTGTGTGTATTTGTGTGTGTGTTCAGTTAGTTCACATTCTGGCACTTCTACTTCATTCTTCTTCTCACCAGACACTGCTGATGACATCATCAGTAAAGTGTTGTCTGACAGTATGAAATTCAGACTTGTGCTGTGGTGCTTCCATTAAGTACTTCATTCTGCACATAGTTAGGTAGGGGTTCTAATCTCACTGTGGTCAACTGGTATGTATATTTATGTTAAGTTAGTTTACATTTTAGAAACAATTTTAAAACACCTTTGGGAGACACTACTACTGTATAACGTTTTGTCTGACACTATGAAATCCAGACTTGTGCCATAACTGACAACTGTCCAGATTTTTGTAGAATGTCCAGACTTTTTGCCTCATATTTTTAGTCTGCTTCTCATAAAATTATGGTGTTCTAGCAAATCACTGGCAAATCTTTGAGGACTGAAGTCAGAAAATAATGTTAGATTACATTTCAGTTTCAGACTTCATATTCTTCAGAAAATTCATGCTAATGCAAAACCTGTTATTCTATCAACTTTCTAAGTTTGTAAGAGCAAACTTTAAAAAAGTGTCCCTATTTTTGGGCCTTTGTCTCCCCATTATTTTAGCTTTGTCCAGATTTCTTGCATCAAGTACTGTGTTCTGTTCATAGGTAGGTAGGTAGGAATTCTAATATTGCTGTGGTCAGCTGGTATGTGTGTGTGTGTTTATGTTCAGTTAGTTCACATTCTAGAGACAATTTTAGAACAGCTTATGAGACACTCCTACTCCACTCTTCTTCTCACTAGACACTGCTGATGTCATCACCTGTAAAGTGTTGTCTGACACTATGAATGCAGACTTGTGCTATGGTGCTTGCGTTAAGGACTGTATTCTATACATAGTTAAGTAGGGGTTCTTGTCTCACTGTAGTCAATTGTTGTGTGTTCAATCAGCAATCAGTAGGGTGACAATTTTAGAATGACGTGTGAGTCCACATCTATGTCAGACACTCCTCCAAACATATTCTAGTAATATACACTCATGATGAGATCCTGTATAAAGTACACTCTGACAGTAGTCAAGTCAAACTTCTGCTGTGCCAGTAACATTAAGTAGTATGTCCTACAGCTTCTGTAACTAGATATGTACAGGTTGTAATCTGACAGCAGACACGTTGAGTGTGTATATATCAAAATAATATCTCTGAGACAATTTTACCCCAAGATGTGACTCCACATTCGTGTCAGACACTCCTCCCAATATGTTCATCTCAGCATACAATGATGCTATCATACTCCATAAAGTGCAATGTAAGTGTTAAAATTAGATGTATGTGGTGGTGCTTGTGTTACTTTATATGGAATTCAGCTTCTATATCTATACAGGTGTAATGCTCAAATCAAACCCAGTGAACTGTTGTATGTGTGATTGGTGGTATATTATGGTCATTGTATGATCTTTTGAATTGCTCTTCATTTCACTACCACTTAGGAGAAACTTTAACATAGCCCCATGCATCCAACATCCCCCTTTTCCCTCTTGCCATATGACATCCTTCCTGCAGAAGAGTGGAGGGTGTCCTCATGTCAAAGATGCATGCACACATCATGAAGCAGACTCCTTCCATGAGACTCTGCAAGTCAGCTCCAGAGCACAGGATGTGCAATTGCTAATTATGTAATGGGGTGGTGCACATCTCACATATGGACAGAGGCAGTATGTAATGCAATCAAACAAATACACAGATATGCACAATAGCCTTACTTTCTTCCATCATGTAGATATAGGGAGTTTAATTTAAATGGTATAATAATGGCTAGGATTTTATGTGATGTTGGCCATAAGCTTAGTAATGACTTATGACCCTATGAACATTTCACATGTCAATGTTGAGATGTGAATGTACGGTAGGCCTACAAGAGGGCATTACAATCTGTGATGTGCGATAATGTATTGATGTCTGCTGCTGACATTTGATTACATGTTCCTTCTATAACAGCTGTACTAATATACCTCCTGAGAATTGTTGACATGGGATGATACTGTCTGTATTGTTGGCTTAGTAAGGCATGTGTTTTTGTAGTGGAGCAGATCAACATTCTACTCAGTTCTCATTCAACCATCACACTGACACCTGCAGTATGACACATGTGTATACCTACCATCATTAAATACTCTGTGACATATATCAATATAAATTCATACTGATTACATGGGCACATAAGTCTTCTTTTATCCACATGTTGTAATGCTGTGATATACACAAAAATGTCATATATTTTGACTCAGTTGCAACATTGTGGAGTTCATTGTATGTGCAATTGTGTAGCTATTCCAAAGGATTATTGAGATGGTCACCAGCACCATTGCATGACTGTCAGCATTTGTGTCAGTAACTGTTCTGCATATGCCACAACCAACTCATTTGTAGTGTATCCTTATATGGTATCAGACCACTCAAACACAGCTTTCCAATGAAAAACCTATAGACATATGCTGTGCAATTAATGTGATTACATGACATTGATAGAGCTGTATGACTGTCTGAACAGTACCACTGTGTGACATGTGATGCATAGTCAATGTTGTATTTGGAAGTGTTGTCACAAATCGTTTATTTAAATAGGTGTGAAATGTTAAGAAAAATATACAACTTAGCAAAGAGCTGTTTGTGGATGCCATCAGCCATACTCAGCCATAGACAATAGACAATCTGCCATCTGACAGTTTGTCTCACACTTCACCCCCCTCTCCCCACTGGCCATTATCAAAAGTATACATGCAAACATTACACAGTTTATTTTCTCAGGGGGAACAACTCATGTGTGTGCTCTCTAAAGCTAATAACACAGGATCATTGAGCCCTCACACCATTCTAGGTTACTTATACCATGACTTAAAACCTGACCTAGCAGACACATCTGGATCCCTACTTAAACACAGCCTCCAGACAGACTGTTCTTACAGAAGCATGTACAGCAACAATCGATCTGTCTGAACAAGGGGTGGACCATCACTTGATGCAAGGAATTATAGACCTGTAATCCTAACTCCCCTTATCTGTGAGGCAGACCAACAACTCATCATTAACTTTATCAAAAAGGACACAGATAATGTCACGGTGGTGTACTAAACCCATTTTTGATTTGTTATGGCTACATCATGATTGTTAAAATCTGGTTGATGTCTTCAAGAAGAATCACCGAGGGCATACATGAAGAAAAGAATGTCATCCCGCAAAGTTTATCCAAGGCACTTGTTACAAATCCACACTCGGGTATTACAGAGAAACTGTCTCAAGTAGACATAAACACTTATTTCAGCAAGTGGTTACACAAATAGAACACACACATGACACATAATGTCGAGCTGTGTGAAGTCATCTCTAGGTAGAGTTCAGAGAGCAGGTGCATAACTCAAGGTTCTGTGCTAAGTCCTTTCCTGTTCAGTATTTAACTCTCACAAGTCAAGACAAAATTTGACATCCTTTGTCTAACCAGCTTTGTGGATGACTGCAAATTGCGGATATTCATTGAAACCAAGAGTGCCATGATATACTGCAGAAAGTATTAATACACAAAAATGATTATTTCTAGAACCATGGAGCCATACTATATGAACAAAAAGCAGGATTATTTCCTTTTGAAAGCAAATACACAAGCTAATTACAATATAAACAGCACACCCCTAGGATCAGAACAAGTTTTATCTGAAAAACAGAAAGGCACAGCCTGTTGGTTAAAAGTTGCCCTAAACAAACCAAAAAATAAGCAGCGAAAGATCGAGCAACTAATATGGCAATAAACATACACTGATAATACAAAATAAACCAAAGCAGATTAAAGTGGTGCACAGTATTTAAAAGAAAAAGGTGAGCGCTTTCACAGTTACAAACTATTTCATCAGACCTACTTACATAAAATCAACTATACATTTAAATAGCATATAAGGACAACACCTACCTTAAAACATTATAATTAAAATGTAACAGCATCAATAGTGACCTTAAAGCCAATTAACTTCCTATACAAATGATTCTACTTACAAATACAGACCTCAGAAGCAGATAGATGTAATCCATCTGTTCAAACTGCATTTGTAATATCGCCATTTGCTACTAAAGGTCCCCTAATTCCTTTATCTGTAAAGCTTAATAATCACTGGTTATTTCTGTAACAAAATATTGAGAGTACTCATAATTTAGAAAGACAAAAAAAAAATGTTTTTTCTTGTGTTTATATTTTATATTCTATATAAACCCTACTACTAGAATGCTTTATGCTGACTTTACTAAAGGAATTGTTAATATATGCATAATTTATGTTTCTATGGAACCTATATCTCTGTGTGATATTCTTGTGTAATTTCTTTATGACATGCTATTGGAACTTTTCTCCCCAGACCTTCGCTGAAAATTGATGTGTGTCCAGTCGGACTTTCCCAGTTAACAAATGTAAATTAAAATAAATAATAAAATAATTTAATAATAATATACAAAACAATCTAAAATAAATAAAATGATGTTAAAAGGTGAATGGATCCATTCACGAATGAGTCCTACACACATTACACGATGGGTGTGCCCACCAGTTAAAATTCAACGGTCAATAGACCAACCATGTAAAGAAAGCGAAGTTGATTGGCATTTCATGTATCACGGCATTTCTTAAGAAACAAAAATGGAACATTATACAATGAATAATAAAATCCCAAAACATACACTCACTATAAAAATACAATATATAAAATATGTATATAAAAAGTATATACAAAGAAGAATGCAAAGATATCCCCCTAGAGCCTTCCCTAAGTCAGTTCAAAAAAAGTCTATTTTAAAGCACACTGGCTATGTCCCTGTGCCAGACCCGACTAATCCTCTCACTATGTAATGAACTAATTCTTTTCACAACTTAACACAGTTGTATTTTCTATTCCTTAAACCTTGTGTAAACTAAAGCATTTGTATGACTATGTTTTTGTATTACCAGCTAAACCTATAAAATTGTCCTTATTTAGATATATGTAATAGAATTGTGTTTTACTTTGGAGCTTTTCTCCCCGGGCCTCCACTGAAAATGGACATGTATCCAGTTGGACTATCCCGGTCAACAAATATAAAATAAAAAATAAATAAAAATAAATGCATTACAAATCAAATGACAGCCAGATTTAATGAGGAACTGACTGTGCCTTGAGGGCAGGTTTCAATGAAACCATACCATTCAACCCTGGTTTGTCATAAGATTGTAATTCTAATATACATCCCTGCTACCTCAGTTCAGTTCTATTCTTCATATATCCACCTGTAATGTCTAAATAAATTAACTCTAAAACAAAAAAAATTTAATTTATGCTGCTGGTCAGATTCATGAACATGTAAGGCTAAGGCATTACTCAACTTATTTTTTATATCATTTAGGTGCTCAAGGATCCTATCCTTAAAACATCTATTCATTTTTCCTATATAAAGCACATAACAAAGTTCACAATAGTACATCAAGTTTTAGTCCTACAATCAGCATAAAATTATCATTCAATAGAATGATGTAGAATCGGGTGCTCAAAAAATAATTAGAATAAATATATTGACAAGCTGATCACTTTCTACAGGGATAAGTACCCTTGCAGTAAGAAGAAAAGGAATCAGTTCTGTTATGATTGCTATAAAATAGTTGCCTTTTAAGGGAAAGATTGTTATGAAAACAGAAATTAGGTGCCTCCCCTACCAATTCCTTAAGTTCATGGCTACAACGTAAAATCCCCCAGTTATTTCTCACAATGTCACATGCAAGGTTAATGTCATTAGAATAAGTGAACAGACACTTCATTTCACTACTGCTTTGGGGTCCCATTGCTTCTACACTGGTAGGTAGTAGTAAATCAAAAAAGTAAGGGCTAGACTTGCCTGTATGTTTAGACCTCGCTTAAGATATGCATAAGTATATCTCTTGTGAAGAATAACCTCTGTGCATGAAATCTTGTTTAAGGTTAGAAAACACTTGGTCTAATGATGTAACATCAGTATGCTAGTGCATAGCTCTTAGAAATTGTCCCCTGAGCACATTCCTAGGAATGTGTCTGGTGCGTATACTACTCTTATGTAAGAGAGAATTAGTCTTGCAAGATTTCCTGTATAATTGCATCTTAAAACTACCTAGAGTGTTCCTACTCACAGTAATATCCAAAAAAATCTATTGATGTATAAGAGGTCTTAACACTAAACTTTAAGAAATCTGTAGTAGTGTGCACATAATCAACAAATTCCTTGAAAAACTCATAAGAACCATTCCATAGCAAGAATACATCATCAACAAAATGTTTACAGTGGACGATATGTTTAACAAAGATGTTGTTATTAAGTACCTAATTTTGTTCCCAGTGAGCTAGTGCCAGGTAATGTAGCTATTTGCACAAGCTGTGCCCATAGCTATGCCAACTCTCTGTAGATAAAAAGTCATTCCAAATACAAAAACATTGTTATCCAAATCCAGTTTTAACAATGTGCAAATAAGCTCAGGCTTACTGTTAGAAAAAACATACTGCTGATGTAAAAATGATCTCACAAACTCAACCCCAACATTGTTAGGGATAACTGTAAAAAGTGAGGTCACATCCAGTGTAACAGATAGCAAATCATTGTTAGCAGTTAAATGATGCCAACTCACAACAGATAAAATCGGGGACATTCTACACAATCAGGGACAGCTGACAGGTATGGCAAGCAGAAAAGAAGTCTTCTTTGTATTATTAATGGCTTTAAAAGCTGTTATGACACATCATTCTGCTACACTTTCTAAGTCTAGTGGAGTGAAGTTCTAACAGTTTTTAAAAGTTGTTTTACATTCTGCCACTGTTCTTTGCCAAACAGCACTATCCACATTTAGTCCCTAGCATGAAATGTAGTCTTACCATTGCTTGAGTGTCCTTAAACTTTAGTGAAGCAGTCTTAAGTGCTGTTAATATTGGGTCTCACTCTGTAGAAATGATTAACAAGTTTAATGTTTCTTGATTTTAGAGCATAATTGTGGAGTTCTATACACTGTAAGTAAAGTGGGAACATGTAAGACCTCAATGACACTTGGAGAAATTGTTTAGTGAACCTCCACTATGTGACCTGCAATTTCCATTGAAGTCTTGTGCAAGGGTTTTCAGTTGCATCATTGTTCTCATTGAGAGTGGTACCTTTTTGTTCTAGAGCAATGTATTCTGATTATTTCCCCTTATTGTACTAATATGGCTATCAAATGCCTTATCATTGTCTTCAGTCCTATTAGTTAACTGAATATCATATGCTAGGGAAGAGTCTTTGACTAGAATTTAGGCATGCCTTACTGTGGGGTGTCAGGAAAGGAGATACTGCCAGCCAAGCTATCTGGAATTTTGTAAATAATTTATATAAAAAGAAAAAGAAGACAAACCACACTGGCAACTGTAAATATAAATTAGTGCTTTCGTTTACTGGCAAATTGTAAACTTCTTCAGATAAAAAGCCATCTTAACATACTCATTATATAACACCATACATTCTGATGTCATCAAAATACATAATTGATTAATTAATCAATTAACTAAATTAAATATAAGGAACTTTTAAAGAGCCCATATATGTTATGTGTCTTTCATTGAATTGAACATGCTTTTGCAACAACAATTTTTTGTATTACTATTTCATATTTAATACCTGGAATTTACTTAAGTGGGCTCTTTAAAAGTTCCTTATATTTAATTTAGTTAATTGATTAATTAATCAATTATGTATTTTGATGACATCAGAATGTATGGTGTTATATAATGAGTATGTTAAGATGGCTTTTTATCTGAAGAAGTTTACAATTTGCCAGTAAACGAAAGCGCTAATTTATATTTACAGTTGCCAGTGTGGTTTGTCTTCTTTTTCTTTTTGTTTCAACCAGTTTTTGAACTTTTTGTGGTGTAAATAAGTTATATGTCATCTGTAAATATATTTGTAAATATTAACATGATTTATATAGAAGTGTAACAAAAGGAGATACTGCCAGCACAGTGGTCTGGAATTTTGTAAATGGTTATGTGTCACTTGTGAATATCAACATGCTTCATGTAAGATGCTAGTGTTTTAACTGTCTTAGAACTGTATGTTATGTGTATATCAAACTGCTGGTAAAGAACCATGTGTTGTAAAAGTATTTTACAAAGAAGAGGTATTTTGTAAAGTACTGACCTAAAATGTAACCACAGCATACCCTACTGGAAAAGAACAGAAATGTGAGTACACTATGTAACTGTTTTGATGTATATATTTTAACAATGGAAACTGGAATACAGGAGGTTAATTTCAGAAAAATAGCTGAAAATTTAAATTGCTTTATGACCACATAATAAAAAGATGTTATCTTTCAGTTTCAGCGCAGTAACAGACACTATGTCTAGAACTAGATGCTTTTTGTATTGTCTTGGAAGTGTTTATTGATTTATGACTTCCAGGATCTGCATTAGGTCTAAGGAAAGCCCTTGTTTATGTATTTTTACAGGTAGATACTAAATGCTACCAGCTGCATCAGTAGGGATTTTCACCTGAGATAACAAGAAGTGAAGCCATTCTGCAAGTTATCCCAGCAGTAATATTTGGGATATTAATTCATGAACTCTCTGAGAGAGAGAGAGAGACTGAGTATTTTGTATCTTGTCTGTGACCTGACAGCATCAGCTAGAAGACCCATTCACCACATCTGCCTTGTTGCTCTTTAAATAAACTAGGGTATAGTAATTTATCTTAGATACAGTCAGAAATATTATGAAGTATAGCTTGGGTGTTTTCTTTATTTATTTGAGACTGTCCTACAATGTTGTTTTAAATATTTCCTGTGATTTTGAACTCTGATGTAACTGTGATTATATACTGAGTATTTTCTTGATATTTTTTATTTATTATTAAATATATTTAAATCTTTCATTGTGGCTGATATTTGTGAGACATGTTTAAGTTCTGAGAGTACTTGCATATTTATTTGGTGACACTGTGTACGCCACTCGTAATAGCCTTGCTCTTGGTCAAACTACCATTTGTATTGATAGCTACATTCCACAGTAAGCTTGGACTCCTTTTGTTAAGGGCGCCAAAGTAGCTGATAAGGACATGGCTGGTGGCAGTGATAATACTTTATATTCTGTGCAAAATGGGGCATAGCTAGTAAACCTGTGTCAGCATTTCCAATGTGTGTGTTGCAAATCATTCCTCAAAGGGTGTTTGTGTGTCAGCTACTTGGGAAGGGACATGAAGTACTGGTTGGACAGAGAGGGTGCTGGAGGTCTTGGCTTGGCCATTCAGTTGAGATCTCAACTCTATAGCTGTGCCAGTGGGGAATTTTATTGGGAATCTGGAGAAAGAGGGAGAAACCAGCCCTGGACTGACTGTGGTCTCTGTGTGCTCTTAAGGGAAATTGCACTTGATGCAGAGAGCTGCATCTGGAAATACTGTGTGTGTAACTTGTTGTCCTCCCAATGTATGTCCCCCACTGGTACTAGTGGTGAGGATTGAGGCTCCTTGAATACTGGGCCAGTGGTGGGGTTCACATGGGGTATAGGAAAATGCTTAAAGGCTGTGTGGGGTCTTTTTTCTTATTGAACAGTTTATTTGTCTTAAATCTCCACCACATGGTTTATTTTGGTATTTCCACTAAATTTCTATGAGACAGAAATTAATTTATCTGTGCTACAGTTTAGGACATTTTAGTGGATCATTAAGTCATCCATAGGACAAAATCCCTGTCAATGGATACAGGGTGGTAATTGCACGTCATGTAGTCTCCATTTCAGTAGTCTGTTAAGGTGGTCATCTTTCTGAAAAACTTTGGTGTATTTATGGAAACATCATGTTGACATTAGTGCAAAACTGTGCAGTACATTTCAACCTTTCTAAGAATTTTTGGGTGGTGTAAATTACTGTATTCCTAAAGACAGAATGTGCTCTTAGAGCTTCAGCATTACAATGAATACCTCACATTATACATTTTCTCCCAGCATTTGAAGGTTTAGAAGAATCAAGTCATTGAATATAAATGCCTAAAATACTAAAAGGACAAAATATGAAACTGTAACAAATTTTTAACTCCCTCCAAATGGATATATACCAACTTCGTGGTTATACAATCAGGAAGAAGGGAGAAATTTCCCAAAGCAAATGAGTTTGCACTAGTATGATTTTGATTGTACACTGACAGTGATTTCTTATCAAAAACAGCAAACCACACATACACCAGCAACCTGTACATATACTGTTTTATATTCACCTCTCTAACATCTTCCCACTGATAGCTTCCCTACTGGCAATATTCCAGAAGTATAGTTACAAATTCATAATTACACTATGATAGCAAAGTAGAGCTAGGTTTACTTTTCTGTAGTTCTTAGCCATGTGGGGTCCCAATGGTTTCACTTCCATCATTTATTTCCTCTTTCTGTTTGCATTTCTTACAATGCAGAATGAAACATTTTGAGCTGTGATATATGATCTAAGAACTAGTATTAATGATCTTAATTTTATAGTAATAGATTTTAACTTTCCCTTTTTATTTGCATTACTTTCCTCTATCCCATATTGGTAGGCCTTATTTTTTTGCAATAACCTCTGTAAAATATATTTCAGATCTTTAAACTTGTATATGTAAAATGCTTTCTTTAATTTTCCATTTGGGTGGGTTTTCCTGAAGACTACATATCATTCATTCCTTTTATTGTCCCTGAGGTTTCATTGTACCAATCTACTAACTACTGTGTTATTTTCTAAAGGTGCAGAACATGAGAGAGAGTGTGGTTTCACTACACTGAGAGCTCTAATTCTACCTTATGACAGTGATAAACCTCTACAAATTAGTCAACTTGTTCATTTCATATTCTCTTCATAAGAAAAGAAAATCAGTAAACAGAATGAGGTTCTCTAAGTGAACAAAATCAGTAAACAGAATGAGGTTCTCTAAGTGAACAAAATCAGTAAACAGAATGAGGTTCTCTAAGTGAACAAAATCAGTAAACAGAATGAGGTTCTCTAAGTGAACAAAATCAGTAAACAGAATGAGGTTCTCTAAGTGATTTTTTTTGGTTTAGTTTTGAAGAGACCACCAGTGTCTTGGTTGATGTATTCAGAGTGCTCTCAAATTTAGCTGCCCTTTTGGCAAGTTCGGGAATGTGTCTGCAGCAGACATTTATAATGTAGTCTTTTGCTATCAATTCATGTTTATGAATGTATTGTAACTTGGATATGTATTCTCACTATTCAGTATCCTGCCTCAAGAGCTTCCTTGCATCAGCTTTTCAAGCTTCTTAGTCTTTTTTTTTTTTTTTTAAGCAGTTCGGGATTCTTAAAACACTTCAGAAGCCATGCTGAAATAATAGGATATTGATATTTGATTATTCACTTCATTCACCTGGCTTCATGAGAGTCTTGAATCAAATTCTACTTTCTCCCATATATTGTATGTCCGTTCCTTTCAACAAGTATGCTTATTTGATTATTTAGAAAATTTGGGACTTTAGCAAAAATGATTTATAATAGAAAGAATATTTTGTCCGTTCCTTTCAACAAGTATGATTGTTTGATTATTTAGAAAATTTGGGACTTTAGCAAAAATTATTTATAATCGAAAGAATATTTTTTTAATTTATTTAATTTCAAGATGTCTTGATTCATTTGTGAAGACAAAAATGCAATCTGTCATTGAATCCACCTCATAAGCCAGTATGGGTTTAAGAGGGCATGAACATGGGTGATGCCATATTTTGCTGGCTGCAGAGCAATAAATTAAGATGAAACTACTGCTAGGGCTTACTTATGAAATACTGTCAAAGACGTGGTATTGGTGAATATGTACATACCTGTACTTAACAACTGGGCCAACTGTGTGAGTAGAACATGCAAACACAGCACTGTTGACCAGTTAATATTCCAGGTTCAAGCTGGTCATGGTAGGAAAGTATGATGGCTTACCACTGGCATATTTTCTTCCCTCAGGACTGAGGATATTGGATCTGCCTGTTGCATGTTCACTTCCCACAAGAGACCATAAACTGACAAGTGCAGGGGTGAAATGCATAGTACCTGACATCATCTTGAGTAGAGAGCATGCTTGTGGCTGCATGTCCAAGTCCTAGAATTAATATTTATTTATTTATTTTATTTATTTATTTATTGACATTTGTTTACCAGGAAAGTCCAACTGAGTAAGAGTCCATTTTCAGCGAAGGACCAGGGAGAAAAGCTCGAAAGTATTACAAAACATTTTAAGAATAATAATTATACAGTCATTAAAAATAATATAAAAAACAAAAGCAGTTTAAATAATTATACCAAATTAAACGTAATATGAAAAAGTTGGTTAAGAGTAAATACAAGCTATATGACAATGATTTAACAGTTAGAGAAATTTAGTCCACTTATAGGGAAATTAAAGGTAATTTAGTATAATACAAACAGGAACTGGGATACAAAGTGAGAGAAAAGCAGGCTTATGGTATATTTAGAGAGAAAGCCATGGAAGAGAAATTGATAGAAGGAAGTGAGTGAACAAGGGAGAATAAGGAGATGTAAGGTATGAACAGGTACTTGTTCACATTTAGGGACATAGTTTTTCCTGCTATTGAGCAAGAACAGAGACAGCTTTTGGCTAGGAAGTCTTTCAGAATAGTTTTGAAGGATGGGAGGAAGGGTATTGACCTGATGGGTAGAGGCAAGGAGTTCCAGACCTTAGCAGATTTGCTAGGATTGTGGACACTCAAGAGTTTTTGATAATTTGATCATAATGACTAGGAACATAGCTGTGTAAAATGTTATTTAGTGTTGCACAAGCAGATGAATTCTGGATAATTTTATAGATGGTAAGAAGCTGTGTGTATGTTAGTTGGCAGGATAGTCTAACCAGTTTAGGCTTTTTTAGTGCTATACAGCTGTGTGTTCTGAAAGGGTAATTTGCTGTAAAGTTATCAGATTAGTTATAACATTGCTCAAGTTTTGATTTTTGTGATGCCTGAAGGTTAGTAAGGATGTGAGTACCATAAAGAAGTGTGAGGAGGAGATAAGGAGTGGCAAGTGTGGCTTTAGTTGTGTCAGTAAGAACGTTTTTAGCTCTATAAGCATCCCTAGTTTTTGATGAGTTTTTCTTATGCAATTTTGTATATGCAGGTCGAATTTAATATTATCATCCACTATCACCCCTAATAATTTATTACGAGACGTGACTTTAATGGTTGTGTCATCAAGAGAGAGGACTTTAAGTTTTGTTTTTTAAATGGGAGAGAGATTTTGGGAAAAGAATCAGTATTTTTTTTTTTTTGGGTGGGGTTGAACATGAGTTGTGAGTTACAAAGCTATGTTTCATTTGTTATTAATATGTGCACATCATGATTCAGGGTAATGTTGGGAAGTAGTAAAAAACAGTGTTACTGTCTGTAGTGCAATGACCCTTGATTATATGGTTAATTTCTTAGGAAGCTAAAACAAGAGAGGTATGAATGATTTATAATGGGAATTAATATGGAAGATCATAGACTGGTCATCAAAAAAGGCAGGTATGTCAATACCTAGCTCTATGTTTAAAAGGTATGAGTATGATCCCTAAAGCTACAGAGGTGCTGCTTGCTCTGATATTAATTAATGAGGCCGAAATCTAGTCAGTGATTATTTATTTTCTAGACCAAACTTTCCTGCAGCTGAAATGATCATATTTATCTGGATAATTTATGAGCTAATGCACCTGAAAAGCTGTGCACTTCTTTTCATGAATAACCCACATAAAACTGAAGTAATCAAACATATCAATTTCAGTCTGGAGAGTTGAGCTGAACAGGTCAGCAGTGAGTTAAATGACTAGCGTCTCTGAGGGATAGTGATATACTATTTAGCTCATAGGGTTTTAACACTTCATGCCTTGTTCTCCAAAATAGATTTATCACTGGAAGACTGAATGGGTAGAGTACAACCAAGTGAAGATATAACATATACTAAAATCTATTAATCTTTCAATTTCAGAATATCTTTCCAGAGATGTTTTAAATCCTGAAAAGAAGCCAAAGCTTCATCTCAGGTGTGTACATGAATTTATAGCCACTAGCTGTATTTTCAGAGAGTTCTTTACTGGAATTATGTTTACTATAATATTTTGCTAAATATTTTTTCACTCCATATTGAAATTAATTATTTTTTCTCTCCCTATTGAAATGTCAGCACTCAAATGCCAAGTGCTGACATGCAGAAAAAAAATTGAAAGTGCAGGAGAAGAGACAATCTCAAACATTGTTCTTTTCCTCTGAACTCCTTTTTTCCAGGGTCAACCATCCCTGCATCCCCCAACACCCCATGAACTTATATATATATATATATATATATATATATATATATATATATATATATATATATATATATATATACTACTTCTGATATCATCATACCTAGGAGAAAAGAGAATATTCCAGGAAATGGCCATCTTAGACTTAGTATACTTAAGTCCAATTTTTCGGAAATTCAGTCTCTGTTTCAGGATTTGCTTTATCAGATCCCAATATTTCAAATTGCTACCATTATTTTTCCAGTATTTACTAATAAAGACCCCATTTCTGTTAAAACAGTCACATGAAAACAATGTCTGAGTTCCTTATTCATTGATTCTTCTAGAAGGTTGTTTTGATAAAGGTCATAAAGCCACGCAGGCACACAGTAGTGAAAGGGCAGCACTGGCTAGTCATAGAAATCTCCTCATTAATTTAAAGGTGTCAACAGGAGAAGGCTTATTCTGTGATTAATCTTCTTGAGTATTGCAGCCATTATACAGCTGCTTCTCCCATTCTCTTCCTCACCAGTTTCTCCATGGATCGCAGGGCTACCAAACCCTTTGTCTGACTTACAGTTCACATCTTTTTTATATGATATCATTCTGCTCCTACAATCTATGTAGTAGCATTACTAGTTGAGAGGATAGCAAAGGATGCAAGACTACTGAAAATTTATCTAAACAAAAAGAATCACTCAGATTCAAGGAATGAAAGCTTTTGTATGTGAGCTTGAGTTTGTAATCTTTTAACAAGAAAGACTATGGATGGAACACTTTAAGAGAAACTAATCAGTAAAGGCAAACTAATCATCTTTTCTCATTGTTAATGCTCCTTCCAGTGTGACCACACCTACTATCAATCCACACCATTTTATTGCCCAAATAGCTTCCTCCTTCACAGAAAATGTTGACATGGTCTGGTGCTAAGCATACACAACCAATTGAAACATGAAGACATGTAATGCCTTAAAGAACAACTATGACAAAATTCAACATTTCCTTTCCTCAGATAGAGTTTTCTCCCCTTGGATTGATCTTTATACTTCTGCATATTAAAATTTTTCCCTGTGCTGCATTTCTATCCTAGTCAACCTCTTCAGTGCACAGCACATTATCTCTGAATGAAATCTCATCCTAGTTTCTTTAGGATTTTGTCTGCCTTGTTCTTTTATCATTTCCCTTATCATATTTGATAATTTCTTGCCAAGGAAAATACACACAGCAAGGCACTTATATCTTTTTTTTTCAAATTTAACATTTAGACTTAAAATTCATAGCTCTTTTACGGTGTACAGTCCTTTACAACTGTATTCTTTCCCGCATCTGAGTCCATAAGTCTGCTGAGCTTTTTGTAGTCAAAGTGAAAAAACTGATTAAGTAAACCTGATAGCCTCTGAAAGCGACATCACTAATTAACTAAACTTTGCAGGCTAATTTGTCTCACTGCTAGAGGTGCTCTTTATTATAGTTGTAACGGGCCCTCTTTACCCAGGCCAGTAATCAAGGAGTCTCAATCCTCTCCACTGACACTGGTGAGAGTCTGACACTAAGACAAGAATGGATTTACACCATATTTTCAAATGCAGCTCTCTGCATCAAGCACAATTCCCCCAAGAGCACACAGGGAACATACTCCAGACCTGGGACTGCACTCACTGTCTCTCTAGATCCCAAACAAGACTCACTTTGGAGCACTGTGTCCCAGTTTCAAGGAGCTGACACACCCACACCTGGGTATTTGATTTTCACACGCACACACACACATACTCACACACACACTCCTGGGAAAGGCTGGTACAGATTTACTTGCTATATTCCTTCCATCCATACTATAAGTTAACTACTCTGCCACCAGTCAAACCCCTCTCAGGTTCTTACAAGGGTCTCCTGTTATACTGGGTACAATCAATGTCCCACAGCATACTCTCGGGTTTAAACACTACTGCCATACCAGACCTTTTTCTGCTGTTGGACTCCCATCAGGTTGTCCTGGACCAAGCCCATGAGCTCCCTAAGCCTTGCCCTGAGGTTTAGGATATATGCCACAACAGACTCATTGTGGGATTTACACTCACCCTCCCACTCATTAGAAATCAAAGCTAAAGGCCCTCTCACCCTATGCCATACAGCAACTCAAAGGGTGAAAAACCCATGGAATCCTGGCATACCTTTCTGTATGCAAACAGTAGATGAAGCAAATATCTGTCCCACTCTCTCTTAAACTGGTCTGCAAATGCCTGTAGTATGGTCTTTAGTGTAGAATTTAACCTCTCCACAAGACCATTAGTCTGGGGTTGGTAAGGGGTGGTCTTTAGGTGCTTTACCTCACAACGCTTCCACAGACAAGCCAGCAGGTCTGACATGAAATTGGCACCTCTGACAGTTAGTATTTCTCTTGGGAAACCTATCCTGTTAAAAATCTCTAGCAAAATATTTGCCACCTTCTCTGCCCCAATGGAGGACAGAGCCACCACCCCAGTGTATCTAGTAGCATAATCTACTAACACCAGTATATACTTCTTCCCTATGGAACTTGAGGTGCTCAGAGGCCCCACAATATCCATAGCTACCCTCTAAAATGGCTCCGCAATCACAGACAAAGGCATCAATGGAGCTTTGACCTTGTCCCCTGCCTTGCCTACATTTTGGCATTGGTCACAGGTCTTGCAGTACCCTTTTACATCCTTTGCAATCCCAGGCAAATAAAAGTTCTGCATAATACGTGTCTTGGTATGCTTTATGCCCATATGACCTACAAAAGGAATGTCAAGGGCTATGGCTAGAAGTGCCAGACAGTATGCTCTGGACACTACCACCTGCTGTATTGCCTCACCCTCTAGCCCTCCCTCAGGGGTCCATGTCTATACAGTAACACTTTGTTCCAGTATACAGACTCCCATTTCCTTATGCAGCAGGTGTCTACTTAGCTACCTCTCTCAAGCTTCGTAAGGTAGGGTCCAAAAGCATAACCTGTCTCAACTCTACATTTGTGATGCCTCCAAGCTCCCCTTCTATTATCTTCTGACATCAGTGTCTCACTGTCAACATGGATACTACTACTCACCTCTGTCCTTGCAGTCACCCTGTCCATGGGAACATCAGTACCTACCAGCAGCTGTGGCTCACTTTGAGGCTCACTGCTACAGGGTAGACCACTCCCTGAAATAGCCACATCACCAGCCCTAGCTTTAGGTGTGGGTCACCCCCAGGCTACCAGACCTACATGCCTGTCTCCAAGCCTGACTGCATGTAACTGCATGCACATAAGGTACTGTATTATTAAAATCATTCCTTACCAATACATCTGCAAGAATATCTTCAAACACAGCTACCTGCTTGCTTCCTTTTCCACCCTCCCAGTCAAGGTGAAACCTGTCCAAAGGTATTTGGAATGGAATCCCTCCTAAAGCTCTGACTGGAGTGGACTGCCAAAACAAATACTGCTCCTCTTTAACTACTACAGGCTTCACAATAGTTATGTCAGTGGCTGTGTCTCTCTTAGCAGTGGCCTGTCTTCCATCCACTAAGATAGGATACAAACTCCGGTGATAGTTTGCTACCTCTGTTGTCTCCAGACAACTTACCACTGGCACGCTGTTATTCCCACTTGCTGGCTGCATCACCTTTTGCTCCCCACCTTGCTTTAGTGGGCATTTGTATGCTACATGGCCCCTCTCATTGCATTTAAAACATCTAACCCCTGATCCTGCTGTGTACCTGAACAGGTGGCTTCCCCTGTTGCTGGTAGACTCTGTTGGAGTGGTTTAGGCTGCCCACCATGGGTTTCCTTATATCCTTGTGCAGCACTGGGTATGCCCTTCTTGTGCAATGATGCCCTCCTTGCTAAGTTGAGATCCCCTTTTCTCCCCAGCTCATCTGCAGGTTACCCTCCCGGTCTGCCAACCGGATTCTCATGTCCTCAGGCAAAGTATTAAGGGCTTGTTCCCTCACCAAAAGGTCTGCCAATCTTTCAGATGTGGTGACCTGACACACACTCACCCATATATGGAAATAAGTGTATAACTCAGCAATATAATCACATACACTTTCATCTGCCTTGTGTCTATGTTCACAAAACCTTTTTCTGTAAGCTTCAGGTGTTAACTTATAACAGTTCAATAAATATTGTTTCACTCTATCATAATTTAAACAATTAGTATCGGACAATTTAGAAACAACACTTATAGCTTTACCATGGAGCAAGGGGGTCAGGAACCGTACCCAGAGCTCTTGGTCAACATTATACTGTTTATGTACTCTTTCATATATATAAATAAAACTATCAAAGTCATCACCCTCTGCAAATTGTAGAAGAAATTTACTGACCTTTATTGATTCTGTGGTCTGTAACTCCCTTCCCCATTACGTCCATGACTGATGAAGAGGCAACATCTCCCTCTCATGTTGTTGCTGCTTCTCTTTTTTTTTCAGCCTCCAATCACCGCAGTCTCTCATTTTCTTCAATCTCCAAATGTTTGGCCTCTAGTTCATGCTGCTGATATGCTTCTCCTTTTCTTCAGCCTCCAGTTCAAGTTTCTTTTCAGTCTCCAAATGTTAGGCTTCTAGTTCTAGTCTCTTTAACTCCAGATGGATTTTTAAGTCCTCTAAGGAAAAGGTGAACTGTCTTGTTTCTGAAGACTGCGCATCTACAACACCAGACAAGTTGTCTTCTTGGTCTGTGCTGCAGCTGTGATTAAAGCTGAAAGCATTTTCTCTTTAGTCTGGTTAGCATGCACCAGTCCTTTGACTTTGCACACCTTAGCCAAATGATTCTTTGTCAGCTTACCATAATCCCCTTCTTGCCTGCTTTCCCTACTGACTAAACTAAACTAACAAAAATAAATAAAACTGTTGTGAAAAATGAAACTCTGAATGTTTACCTTGTAGCTGTTGACAGCACAAACACCTTCAGTGACAACTGCCCACAGGCTACTGAAGTTCAATTAATATCCCACTGCTCTGACACCAATCTATGACAGGCCCTGTTTACCATGTCAGTAATCAAGGATCCTCAATCCTCACCACTGACACTGGTGAGAGACTGTCACTAACACAGGAATGGATTTGCACCCTATTTTTAAATGCAGCTGTCTGTATCAAGCATAATTTCCCCCAAGAGCCCACAGGGAACATGCTCCAGACCTGGGACTGGACTCTGTGTCTCTCCAGATTCCCAGACAATACTCAGTTTGGAGCAGTGTGTCCCAATTTTAAGGAGCTGATGCACTCACACCTAGGCATTTGATTTTCACACACACACACACACACACACACACACACACACACACACACACACACACACACACACACACTCTCTCTCTCTCTCTCTCCTGGGAAAGTCTGGTACAAATTTACCAGCTGTACCCCTTCTTCCTTCCCTTTATGTACCCTCAAAAGGACCATACTTAGTACCTCATTACACCTCTCTCTCCAATATATCTACTATGCATTTGCATAATTTTATACAAACAAACTTTTTTATTGTTGACCTATTGAACTATAACAATGTACAATTGTTACTTAGCTTCTTTTTAATGCAACTTTAACTTTATGCATGTAACCCAACATATGTGAATATTTTTGTTATAACTGCTATTATATCAATATTGTTTAAAATTGTACTTGTTTAAAATGTACTACTGGAGCTTTTCTCCTCGGGTCTCCACTGAAAATGGGCCAGTTGGACAAACCCGGTTAACAAATTTCAATAAATAAATAAATAAATAAAATAAATTCTGTCCAGACTATAAGGTAACCATGCTGCCACCAGTCAAACCCCTTTCAGGTTCTTACAAGGGTATGCAATTATACTGAGTAAAGTCAATATTAATAACAATGGTAGAGTGCAACTCAAGCAGCAAGGTTTTTCAGAGTGGCCAGGGCATCACTAAAATAAGCACAAATACTCTCAAAATGTTAAAAGTAATCTCTAAAAGGCCAGCCACAATGAAAGGTATAAAAATATTTAATAATAAATAATAAAGTAGAAAACATGAGAATATGAAATGTCTAAGTACAATAAACATCAGAGTTTCAATCACAGGAGAAATAAAAATAACTCAGTTGGACAGATTGATTCAAACAGATGCAGAAAAACACTACTTAACTAATCTCACTGTATTTCCTGACTGTCTAAAGAATAACTGTTTCCTACCTTAATTAATACAGCAAGGCAAGACACGATGCTGAGATGCTTACTTCTACAAGGCAAGATGAAGATCTTCCAACTACTAACTTCTAACTGACTGTAATAAATGTCATAGATCTTTTATATCAGGTTCCAAAGAAAAAAACAAAACAAGCTGCTGTGTGAGTTCCATCCTCTTACTGCTGGTTATAGAATGACATCACATTTGCTCACCTGACTCTAGTACAGTAGACATTCAGAGCTTTTCTAAGATCTGTTGCAGTATTTGAACATTATAGAACAATTTCTAAAACTTCTACTCTTCCCTTCCACAAGTCTAAATGTAATCAGTTACAATAACACTGTTGATACATTTTTAACATAAGCGTCTTTACAAGTCAGTGTGATAGTCAAATGGCACAAAGTTATTTGCAAAACTCCAGCTAGCTATGTTGGGATATGTTACACATGCACTGCCCTATTCTCCCTGGCATGAGTGGTAATACCTCACATCATTACAATATGTTTCAAATGTAAAGCAGCAGCTTGCTTTTTTTTTTTTTTTTTTGTGCTTTTTTGTGCTTTGCCACTTGATGGCCACTTGGAAGTGTTTCAGACGCTTCACATCATCCTTTTTTGGATGGTGTATGACATTTCTCATTGTCATGAGCTCTTGACTATTATTTCAAGGCTGCATCCACTAACCAGTGTACTAGATCCTTGCCATTTGGGACAGTCCATGCCAGTCATAATGTCTTTGGATCAATGATTTTTCAGATCCTGGTTTCTTCCTTGAGGATTAAAGTTTTTCCATTGGTCTTGAAAGAGGCAATGGTGATCCCTATCCTCAAGAAATACTCATGGAGTTATCTTTGACAGATACTGTCTAATCTATAACTTTCTGTTTCTAAGAAAATGTATCGAGAAGGTCATATATAACTCCAAAACACAAATTCATCACATGGAAGGACCACAATATTACCACCTTTTGTGTAACAAATGATGTTTTTAGAATTATTAGTTTTTATTTTACAGTTTTCCATTGAGGTTTCTGTTTTGGGTTAAAAATTATATATAAGCAACTTGAAATTTATCTTACAGTCAGTGGGCTTATGGACCCTTTTCAGTCTGGGTTTCACACTCATAGTATGGAGACTGCACTTACAAGTGTATTCAGTGATCTGCTAATAGCTTGAAAACAGCAGTACTATTAAGTATTGGTCCCCAGGATTTCTTTGTAGCATTCAACACCTTAGGCTGTAGTATTTTGATTAAATACTTATGTAGCTACCACAGTATTGCCTGTATGGTACTAGAGTGGTTCTTACCTCTCAGGCGATACTTTGAAGGTGTTCTATGGAATTGACACCTCTTTACCCTGCTTCTCTTGAATATCGAATACCACAAGACTCTATCTTAGATCCACTATTGTTTATGGTATACATCTCCCACTAGGAGGTCTTGGTTGGGAGAAAGATTTGTCCTACCATAGTTATGCTGCTGATAATCAGCTTTACCTCTCTTTTCCAACAGGATGATGTGGCAAGTGTGTACCCCCTTGCTATTGGCTTTGAGACAATGCACTCTTGTCTTAGTTTTAATTGATTGAAACTTAACACCTCTAAAACACAGGCCATGGCAGATAATGCTAACGTGAGGGACTATTTTGCCCTTTTACTCCCAAGCGGTATCATTTGTGTTTCACTGTTTTTATTTGCTTTTCTTGAACATAAGCTTTGTACCACTGTTTCAAACTGTGTTTGTCTGAATGCCACCTTATTGGTGGTTAAATTGTATTTGCTTGCAAGGCTGCACCTGTGTGCAATTTGCCAGTGTAAGTGAACTGGGTCATGCACACCAAATGACCACTGGAGCCTTAATAAGCCTGAATCAGCATCCCAAATGTATCCTACATGTTTTTATGCTGGCCATTGCAAGTCTATCCAAGCTTTCCAATGATATCCCACAAGTTTATGTGCCTTAGAGGTTATATTAAGGGATGTATTTAAGCTAGAGCAAGATTCACAGGTTGTATCTGTCCATTACAGATATAGGTGCTAGACCTTGGGCATATTTATTTCTCATTCTGTAGACCAAGTTTCTCTTGAATAGGGTCAGGGAAGAGTGCTGCTTCACATGAATGGAAAGGAAACCTGTTCTAGAGAAGGGGAATTCTCTGAGGCACATACCTGTTCTTCCAACATGTCCTATTAATGTTGCAAGCAAAATTTAAATACCTAGATTAAGTAATTCTGATGCTATTCATTTTGTGGATATGCAAAAGGTCCATCAGAGTGGGATCCAATGATGCCTTGTATACCAGGCATAGACTGCTTTTCAGCAGTCTGTAGGAAACAGAGTATAGAGATAGGGCTTTGAGATAATCAGCATACGACATGTTGTTTTTGCCCAGTATTCTTTTTGGAAGGAACCTCTATGGATGTTCCAGTTATTGTATGTGCCTGGTCAAGTACATACTAAAGGGGGTGCTGTACTCAGTGACAGGCGTAATGAAATCTGAATACAGTGGAGTGGTCACTTCCTTGGACCTAGATGCCATGTACTTGCATATAAGTTGAGCAACAAAGAATGATTTCCTTACTACCTTAGACACATGTTGATTGAAAGCCAGGTTACTATCTACATACATACTCAAATCCCTGACTACTGATTCTATTGTTAAGGGTATATTATTGATGAGGTAATTTCCTAGGGTGGTTGACGTCCTAAAGAGTACTATTATGCATTTCTTGGCATTGAGTTTTAAGCCCTGGCTTTGGTACCAGTTATTTGTCTGTATTAGTTATTTCTGTAGGACGTTAGTGTCTTGGAGGGGATTCAGTAACTGCTCCAACTTGAAATCATCTGCCAGAGGCCCCTGACATTGACCTTGACATCTGAGAAGTAGATAACAAAAAAGAAGTGGACTGAGCACAGAACCTGCTTGTGACTAACATCTTTGGAGAGGTGATTCCCCTGTTCTAATCTCCTGGTTCCTGTGTGAGAGCCAGTTAGGTATTCAGCATGTAACATATAGGTTTATGCCTGTATCTTATGGATTTGTTTACAATGCCCAAGTGGAGTATTGTATCATATGCTTAAGCAGGTCAATGTACGCAGTGTGCACCATTTTGCCCTCATCCACTGCATTGGTGACCCACTCAGAGAAGTCCACCAAGTTGAGTAGGCATGATCTTCCCTTGACAAAACAAAAGTGGGTTGGATCCAGTGCATGAAGGTTTTCTTTGTCCTTATTAATCATTTCCATGATATTTCTTTACATGGATCTGCATATCAAACTAATCATATTATGAATCTGTAGTTCCTAGAGTCCATTGATAGCCCACCATTGATAGAGGGATGACCATTGCAGTTCTCCATTTTCATGGCACAAAGCTTATCTAGAGACTATGGTTAAGCAGTGACTCCAGTGGTCCTGATAGGTCATGTTTTAGACTATTTAGAAGGCATCCTGGTATATTATTGGGGCTCATCGATGTGGTGTTTTAGGTCTTGGAGAGCACAACCTGGACATGCTCCCTAGTGAAGGGTGGTTAATGTTTGACATTATTTCCTGGGGAGTGGCCAGGGGAGAGGGAGGTAAAAATGGAGCTGAATTTGTCAGCCAGCAAATTTGCTTTTTCTTCTTGTTCCATGTAGATGGCTCTAATTACAAGTTCTGTACACTGCTCTGTGCTGACTTTAAGGTATTAGAAATAGCTAAAGGAAACTTTGTTGCTGTCCTTTATCTCAAATTTAGCTTTAGTATACTTAATATGTCCTCTTAGTTGTTTGTTTCAATTAATGGTTGTGTTTTTATCATGCTGGGCTTAGCACTTCCAAATCTTGGCTATGACTCCTTTCTTTTTGTTGTATAACCGGTTTATGTTTGGATTCCACCAGGTTAGTTTGTTTTTTTGAGTTAGGTC
Organism: Protopterus annectens; assembly: GCF_019279795.1. NCBI lineage: Eukaryota > Metazoa > Chordata > Ceratodontiformes > Protopteridae > Protopterus > Protopterus annectens. The sequence goes on from NC_056735.1 coordinate 457,896,422, forward strand.
AGGGCTTATTTTTAGTGGTCACAGCTGTCTTTATGCTTTCATTGACCTGATTGTACAGGGTTTCACTGAACAATTTCACATAAGCAGCTGTGTTCTCAAGGTTGGGGGGGGGGTGAATAAATTTTGACAGACTATCACTAAGAAAGAGGATGTTTACATTAGAATACTTCCCAAATGTTAAAGGGTTAGCCATGATCATCACAGAATTGATTTTTTTGTTACAAAGGAGACAGCTTTGTGATCTGACCATACCAGAGGTGACACTACACTGGGGGGGGGTACAGTATTCTCCAATGTTTGTGAGAACCAGGTGGAGTATGTTCACACACCTAGTGAATGCAAGGATTGTCTGTTCCGTACAAATTCCACAAATCTCTGGGCCTGTAAGTCTGGAATCATGTAAGTGTCCCAGTTTATAGTGGGTTAGTTGAAGTCGCACATAAATATGGTATTGTGTTGAATGGTGACAGCCTCCAGTAAGTCCAAGTATGAGCTATGAGTTTCATAGATGGTGACCTCTAGTTTGCAATGATATGATATGTGGCTTTGCCTGTGGAAATCTGGACAAGCATGTCATCCTGTTTGACTAATCTTGAGCGAGCTTGTCATTGATATAGATTGAGAACCTCCACCTTTGTCCCTGCCTGTGCAGTAGCTGACTTAAATGTGTGGAAGATGTAGTAGCCCTGCACCACCATGGTGCTCTCTGTGGCTTTAAACCTTGTCTCAGTAACTCCACATAGTTAGATGTCTACATTGTCCAGCGTAAGGAGAACCTGGAGTAAGTAAAAGCTCTTGTTTAGGATCTTGGCATTGAGCAGTAACACCTTTAGATTCCCTTGGGCTGGTTTTGCTATGTATTAAGGTACTATGGGGAGGCCAATGCTTTATCCAATATTTGAAAGTCTAAAGGGGACAGATATAGACCATTCTTGGCAAAGCAATGTGGTGTGTTGACCATATCCTCCTACACTGACAAATATAGTACCTCCTTGGAATGACAACAGAAACTAAACTGGTTATTGAAGTCAGTCATCTTTTATTCATATTGTGACATCATCCTTGGTGAAGATAGAATGCTGCTCAGAATTAGGCACATACCAGCCTGATATGCACAGTCTGAGAGCTTCATAATGTCTCTCTTCATGTTGTCCATGGAGGTACATCTCAGGTCATTGACACTGACATGGATTATGACTGAGTCATACTGGTCCTGGTGTCTAATGTCTTGAGTACATAGGTCATTTGGCAGATCCTGGCCCCTGATAGACAACTTATTGGGATTTTCTCCTTATTCAGCCTGGTGAGCGGGGCATCTGTGCATCTCACAATGGAGTCTCCTGTGACTAAATTATTGGGTAGTGTGTTGGCCTGCTGTATGGGTTTTGTAGTCGAGGCATTAAAGGGACCACTGGCATTTACTGGTCACTGCAGGCTGATTTTACAGCCTAGTGGGAGACCTGACCTTAACATTTTAGCAAGAGGTGAGTAATATTTGTTAACATCGGGTCTTGCACCATTGCAGCACTTAACTAATTTGTCGTTATTTGAATATCAGAGAGTACTCACCACTGTCCATGCACTACAAATATATAACAGTCACTGCAAACCAGTCACTGACATTTTTACCATAGATTGTCATACTTAACAGTATTTCTCTTTACTTCTATTCTAAATTAATTGAACTGTGATCTGACTGAAAACTAAGGCAAATTAATCTCATCAGTGTTGCCCCAACAGTACATAATGTATAAAAAATACTTCCCAAAAAAACAAGACCACTGCCATAATGTCCTCCCTCTGAGATAATTTGGATTTATAAACAAATAAAATTAACAAAAAAATAGTTATTGGGTTGTTGGCAAGTACAGATTATGTAGAAATTCACAAAAAAGATAAATATATATATTTTTCAATTTCTGACCATAATGGTCCTTTAAACTACTGCGGCAGGTCCCTTCCATACTTCAGTTCAAAAAGGTACAATATATATGGCAGCAAATGAATTAAACTTGAATCAGCCAATGTATAAAATTGCACCTAATCACAAATCACAGAAAAAAATCATTAAAAACACATTTCATCAAAAACTCATTTGGTTGAATTACAGTTTACAGAAAACTATAGGGTATAGACAATCACTACTGGTGTCTGTAGGAATAACAAGGCAAATTAGTCTAAGGCTCTCTTTATTACCCTGACAATGTGCACCGTTACATTGTGCCCTCATCTGTAGAAGTTTGTGTACCAGGAATGATTCATAGTATGTGAAGTTTTTGATTTCCTCCACAACTGTGCAACCCAAAGGGAGGGGGGCAGGTAGTGTTATGCAAAAATAAAACTTTTCAGTAAGTATTTGATTATTTGAAATTTTCTATGAAATGAGATTCAGTGAAATATGTTTTAGATGAAATGTGCTTTCAATAAATTTTGAAATGCCACATCATATATGAATATGTGTGTGTGTGTGTGTGTGTGTGTGTGTGTGTGTGTGTGTGTGTGTGTGTGTGTGTGTGTGTGTGTGTGTGTTAGATAAAGATGTTTTACATTTGTTTGTTTGTTACCTAGGGTAGCAGACTGGTCCAGAAACACAAATTTTATTCAAAGCCTGGGAAATATAAATATAGAAAAGGTAACACAAGTTGTAATATAATACAGTACTATACAAGTAATATGCATAGTTATAAAGAACACATAGTACTCATTTGTCATAATAATAACATTACAGATAGGTAACAGAAGGTCTGTAGAACCTTGCCTTTCTTGTCATGTTTCTTGCCATTTATATAACTGAGTAGCCTTGCATTCCTCTTTTTTTTTGGTATTTACATATTTACAATAATGATGATGTCAAGCTTTCCAGTAAGGATAATGAGAGGGGCACTGATTGAGTGATATGTGTGTGTGTGTGTGTGTGTGTGTGTGTGTGTGTGTGTGTGTGTGTGTGTGTGTGTGTGTGTGTGTGTGTCACTAAAATGGGAGAGTGGATATAGTTTATGTTTGCAGTATGCAGTTAAAGCAATTACAAGGGATATAAGTTTGATGTTTTTAATAGTTAATTTATTTGAGCAAACAGCTGAGTGGTTTAACAAAGAAGTTGAGATGGAACTGGAAAATGTTCTCTGAATTTATCTTAAGTTATTGCTTTTACTTTAAAAGGCTGGCATGTAACTCATTTTAAAAAGTCATTTAATAAACTTTTAAATGTACTGCTTGTAGGATCCAGTACCTAGGTGCAAGAACTGAGAAAACATTGTCTGTAGTACTTAAAGCATTGATAGGTATGGTTAGTAATAATTTATCTAGCAGAAAACTATAGTTGGTAAAGCTGAGGGGTGAGGTTGTGTTCATTATAGTGTGACTTGTAGAGAGGAAGAGTTGCAGATCTGCATGTTCTTTTACAGGTAGCCAGTTCACATGCTGTGGGTATTCTGTTTTGGTGAAAGTAACACACAGCAACAGTGAAGGGTCATTGTAAGGCTTGAGTCAAGTTAAATTTCTAGGTGCTTTAACTGGAGGACTTATTCACTGCTTTGGTTGTTGTAAGTGAGTGGGGTTGCAAGAGAGGACATGGTCTTGAACATCTTCATTATGCCAAAAAGTAGAACACTGGTCTTTCTATCATTAATTATAAGCTGTTTTTGGTTAGCCAGGGAAGATGATTGTTGACCTTTGAAGTTTATATGTAATTGTTTTGTAGGCTGGATTCTGACCCATCAAAACAAGGTCATCCACATAAAAGACAAGTTTAAAAATGTTTAGACCTAGGAGCAATGTGTTGATTAAGATACTAAATAAGACTGGCGTCAGAGTAGAACTTTCTAATACTCCATATATGATGTTTTTCATGTGTAAAACTTAGTATATTAACATCAAAACTTCTATTATTGAGACAGTTTGTGAACCATTCAATGATAGATAATCTAGCATAGAGCATCTAAGGAAGTTAATTGGAAATAAATGATTTATTGAGTCAAACACTTTTGTGAAGTCTACAAATTCACTCCATTGATTTATCCTTTATCGGTATTTATAAAAATCAAGTAAGCTAGTGTGTGCAGGACAGTTTGTGTACATGTACTTGTAATAAAGTCATGCTGCAGTTGTGTGAGAGACTACTATATTCATAGATGAAACTTGCAAGTTAATTGTTCACTGCTTTTTATAGAAGTTTACCTTGATGCAGCAGAATTAAGATTGGGCAGAGGCAAGTTGTATGACTGGTTCTGGCAAATTTTGGTATGAGTCTACTTTTTTTTTTCAAGTCTTAGGAAATTTTTATTTCCAGTCTCTTGGAACTTGTTTAAGTGTGAGGCAGAAGTTGAAATGATGGCATATATGGAGTGGTGGCAATTCACTGAATAATCCCAGGAGCCATTGATGTAATCAATAAGCTTCAGGTAATCTGTGGTGCCGAAAGATTGTAGTAATTTGTTGGTTTCATTAAAAGAGGCCTTTGTTAAGTAAAATAATGAAGTTTCAAGAGGTACATGGTTAGGAAACTAAATGTGTGTGTATAGGTCTGTGGGGTGCTACAGATTTCTTTGGCAAAGTCTTGTCCAGTGAAAAGAGAAAGTTGCTAATTTTGGAGAAACATGCTAACTGATTTTCCTCCTTCCAAAACTGACAGGGGTAAGTGAAAGTAAACATTTGTTTGCAGTGGTGATCACTTCTTTATGACACCTAATAGTTTTTTTTTTTTTTTTTTGGATTTCTTGCATAAGACCTTATTTTCAGTGTAATCAGCTATGGACAAAGATTGTCTGTTTTCAACATTTTTATGCATTTTCTCTTTGCTTTAACTGGATTAATAGTGCATGTATCATCTGTGGTGAGTGTTAGGGTTCATACAAGCATATGTTTTGTAGGAAAATGTCTTTTCAATGCTTAAAAAGGCACTGAGACATTGAGTAGTAGGTTGGTAGTGTGATCACTTCATATTAACTGATAGAACATTGATGACTGGATTGATTTTATGGCTTTCATAGTAGGTTCATAGTATGTATTAATTTGCTGGGTGATGACTGTTTAGGTTCATAGGTAGGTACTAGGCTATCGGCTCTGGAGCCTATATAAGCCTAGCCAAAAAGGTTCCCTGGTTTTCACCACCCAAGAAAATTATGATATTGAATGAAAGAACTTAAGCTTTTTTCATGGAGTTTTTAAAGTGAATGTAAGGGTACTAACAGATATTAGAAAGAATAATTATTATAGAACATACTTTAGTTGGTTGTTTATTTATTTATATTTGTTTACTGGGGTAGTGCACTGATCTGAATGGACCATTTGTAGAGACAGCCTGGATGAATAGGATCACATAAGAAGTTAACAAATCTATATGCATATTTCCAGAAGTAAGAATATGGTACAAAATTTAGTTCAAGAAGCAGTTTGCAATGTCAAAACATGGATTAAAACTGCAATTATGCTTAGCAGAGCTTTATGGATAAGTTGTAGCCATAATAGCAAGGATCTCAATAAGTATGTTATTATTTAAGTCTGGATTTTGTCTAGTTGTTTAAATAAGTTGACTAAGGTCAAGCCCAGTGAAGAAGCTGTTTAGGAAGTGTCTAAATGAACCAAGAAAGGTGGTGTTGAACTTTTCTAAGATAACCACATGTGTCTTGTTGTGAATAAGTTTGGAGAGTGTTTGCATGAGAGTGGGAAATGCTATGCAAGACATTAGTCAGGGATAACACAGAGTTGCAATAGATAGTTATATATTTCTGGGCGATAATATCTATAAATTCATCAGTGGTAGAAGACATGGTTATGATTTGCCAGTTGCCTATGTCTTTGTTTAGGAATATACATACCCCAGTTCAGGAATATGCATGTCAAGACGTATAATATTGTTTTGAGGAAGGTCAGAATGAAGGCTGGTAGTATGAGCTTTCACAGAGTACAAATATATCTAGATTTTGTGATGTCACTCAGAGATGAATTTCCTCTAGAATTTATTTTGCTGTGGTTTACTACACTAGTGTTAAGGAATTTCCAAAAAGGGGGTCAGGGTATATTTCGATGGTTACTAGGAATGATACACAGGGTGGCATGTCAGGAGTTGCTATAAATATCACTAAAGAGTGGGAGAAGGATGGGTTGATTTGCTGCTGATGTTTAAAATGCTGGCAGTTCCTTGCTGATTTGTTTTCTTGGGTAATAGATGCAAGGTATAGTGACAGTATGGGGTAATTATAATACTGTGGATTGCTTATAACGAGTGAATGTTTGGGTGGTTTTGAGAGTTTAATGGTTTTATAGGGGATAATGTGTTATTTGCTTAGATCCATTGTTGTTGCTGTGAAGGGGAGTATTGAATGTAAGTATAAAATAATGTAGATGTAAGATATGTTCACTATAGTCATTTCTGAGTATGGTATTGACTGGTTAATGGAATGTATCTGTTTCAAATGGTTGTGGTATTAAGTAGAGTATGGTAGTTTCAAAATTAATTTAGGCATTTTTCTGCAATGGTCTGATAGTAATTCATTATAGTTATAGATGTGTAATGTGGATATTATCTGTTTAAGAATGTATAACTTTAAGAAGGGGTGATGGTATGTGATAAAGTAGTTATGAGTGGGATGGCTGAGTAATGGATGCAAGAGGAGAACATTGTACTGATGTTATCCATGCAGCATACAGTTACAGAAATACCAAATATGCAGAAGATGGCAGTATAAATAAATATTGCTTTCAAACTAACAGACTCTACAGAGTGGTATCCATACAGTAATAGCCCCAACCACTGGGTTTGGGAGTTGGCATAATGGGTTGGGGGTCGCATAATGGTTAAAGTGTTTACCTTGCTGACACAAGGTGCAGGCTTTGATTATCAATAGGGTAACTGGCTAGGTTTAAAATTTCCCACAAGAGTAGTTAGCCTAGCACTTATCTATAAACCTCTATGAACACAGCAAGGGAGAAAAATTGCAAGTGGAGTGTGTCTGTTTACTGTACAGCATGTAACAGAGCAGAAAATGAAAACTGCACATATACTAGCATATACATCCAGTTATATCATTACCCCTAGGGAAGTGTAATGAAAGAGGCATCATAGTGAGATTAAATGGAGAGAAAAAACACTGACTCCCAGAAGGAATCATTCTGTCAGCACATGCACAGTACAGGAATCTCTGATGGGCATGGGAACCTTATGCACCATGGGTTACTTTATATGAACTTACAGCCTGCCAAGAATGAAAAAAACAAAGGCAAGATTAGAGTGTGTTCCAATCTGAGACAGCAGCAGCACACACCACCAACTGCCACCCATACAAAATGTGCATCAGAGGAGGAAGGGTAACCACAAGGACAGTAATGGTCAAAGACAACACAAGGCTGTATAGAATGCTGCCATTATAGTATCAAAAAGCAGTAATGCCAACATATTCAATGTAAAATGGGAATGGCAGGGTATAAAATAAATGTCTCATAGTATTGCAGTCACTATAGTACTATACCTGGGGTACTCTGTAAGATATGCTTGCAGGATTCAGGGGGTTAGATCCTTGAAGGGCAGACCTCAGGAGGATTAAGTGCCCCAAGAAGCACTCTTACAAATGAGTGAGCTCCTGTATGACACCTTGGCATTAAAATATTGCAAACTGAGGAGCATTATGTGTTTGCAATATAAGGGAAGCCAGGTCCTGGTAGGGCAGACCCTATGAGAAATAATATATTAATTTTTAGTTTAGCAGTGCTCTATAATGAAAATGGTGTTTAACTTTGCTAGAATAAAACCTTTGTGATATCTTACTCTCTTTCAATATAATTCTGTTTTAAATACCCTTGTTAATTTACAAGCAAAGTTTTATTTATTTGATTGTGCCATTGTCATAACCGAATGTTCTCTGAAGACTGTTTTATTCACTACTCTTTGCTATAATGACTAAGTTCTCTGAATATTGTTTTATTCGATAGTCTTGCTGGCATATAGTTGCCAAATTTTCTGTTTATTAGCATGTTAAGTTTTTCATTGTACCAGAGCTATCAGTTTTTTTTTTTTTTTTCAAAATTCATAATCACTTTTTCATAGTAATTGTAGTCACCTCTTTGTCAGCTGTTGGAGAAAGTTAAATATGCAATTAAAAAGATTTTAAGGTGCTGGTACAAGTTTAGGACATTAACTAGTGAGATTTCTTTTTGAAAAATATTTTCTGGCAATCACTTTTTCAAAGCAATAGAAGCCACATCATTGTCAACTACTGTAAAAATGTTAAATATGGTATTTAAAAAGACTGGTGCTTGTTCAAGTTTAGGACATTAATTGTGCGATTTAAAAAAAATGTTTCTGCAAAAAGCACTAAATGCTCTTGTCAGACTTCAGATAACTTTTTTGCTGTAGTATTTTAAAGCTCTGTATTGCGTTACTTGCTTTAAACCAAAATGTCTATCATTTATCTAACAAAAGTATGCAGTCTGGTATGTATTATAACTACTGATTTCTCTTTCTCTTCAGCTGCCATACTGGTTTCAACAAATACTGATGAAGAACATTGTCATAAGAAAATCCGCGTGAATTAAAAGGAAGCATTTTAAATGATTTTATTTTATTCTAATCATATTTTAGCACTTTTCTAATTAGGTTTGCATTCTTCAAGTTTCAAATGCTTTTAGTTCTGGATATTTTAATCAAGTTATTGAGGTGGAGGGGGTAATATGGTTGATGTATTACAGTTTATTAAGGTACACAGGTTATGCTATGTCTGGGAGTCGGCCTGTATGCATTGCACAAAACAATGGTTAACTCACCTTTTGTAACATAATATTTATCATTTTTCATTCTTTATATATATATATGACAAATGGAAATTATTAAGTGCTGCTCTTAAGATTCCACAAATCATGTAGAAGCCAGCTGATGATTGTTATCAATAGTGAGTTAATCAAAAAGTCCCATGGAACTTATATTACTGATTTAAGTTTCTGATATGGTACTGGTTACTGTTGCAGAACAGACACTACACCATATGAACCTCAAAATGTCAGTGTTAATTAAGAATGTTATGACATAAAAATGAAGTACAAATTATAGAAAATGTTAGATTTGCATTATATAACATTTTCAGATTACAGTTCTACAAATTGTAAACTTTTTATATAACTGAGGGATTGGGGAAAGTTAATGCCACTGATAAACCTTTCCTGGAACTTATATATAACACACAATGTTAAGGCTGATTTTCCCTTTATAAACCAGTTTCAGTATGCTAACTACTTCTGAGTTCTCAGAGACTGAAATTTGTATGAAGGATAAAATACAGATGGAGAAGAAGAAATGTTGTTCCTACCTGCATATATATTACCATCTTCTGTAACCAAATAGCCAGATTCAGACCCCTTAGAGTTACGTTCAGCAGGTTTCCTTTTGATATAATCCATTCATGAGTAATCTGGTAAGTGCCTCAGAAATAGGTACATAGGACTGTACTAGGCTAGCTGCCCTTGTGGGTGGGTCATTTTAAGTCTAGCCAATTTTCTTTTTTTATGGTCGAATTAGCCTATCACATTTGGTTAGAGATTAGCCTTACCCATCCCATGGTCAGTAATTATATATTATCCCTAATGGGAATAACTTAGATCATACCCTAGATAACTTGAGAGGACCCATGCATGGGATAAAGCATTTAGCAGCAGTTTCTGTCCTTTAGTAGTACAGGGGGCAGTGCTGGAGTAACTTTTCTGTTTCTCATCCATAGATCCAAATTGTGCTTTAATATGGACATGAATAAACTTAAACTTAGACTAATATGGATGAGGAGACTGTTCCTGAACACCAGATATACCTGCCCCTCCAAATTATTCTGTTGATGTTGCAGAAGAGGTTTAGATCCCTAGACTGAGTAGTTGTGATGTAATTGGACTTGCTGATGTGCAGTAAACTCATCAGTACTGGGTGAGAGGATGCATTGTATGCCAGACACAGGTCATCACTTAGTAATGACACTGAGTATACTGTTAGGGCTTTGAGTCGGTCTATGTAATACATGTTGTTTAGAGCTTATATCCTTTCAGTAAGGTATCTGTGTGGCATTCCAATTGTTGCATGTGTCTGGACAGATATATGCCAAAGGGGACATTATATTTAATGACTGGTGTAATGAGAGCTGAGCAAAGGAGGACAATAAGACTCATAGATTTAGACACAATTCATTGTTTATAAGTTGTACAATATAGAATGACTTTCTCACAACAATAAATACATGTTGGTCAAAAATTGTCACTGTCCACAGAAGTTCCCAAATCCCAAATAACTGGGTGACTCTTCCAGGTATATTGTTTGTCTGGTAGTTCTCCTGGAGTGGATAACTTCACAAAGGATATAATAATATAATAATGCTGCCATGTGTTTGTTATTGCACACAAATTTAAAATATATGTTAGATATAACCTTGTTTATCATGATAGTAGCTTTGGATTGGATCAGTTTCTGCCAAACCAGTCACATAATAGGTATTGGAGCAGAAAAGGCAACCTTTAATGATCTCTGATGATGCTCAAGTTAAGAGTGTTAGGCAGATAGGAAAATGATTCACTCTTATTAAGATATATTCTATTTTTTTTAAGGAAAGGCAACTGTGGCAATGGTATCCTAAAAGGTAGAATCAAATCAGTTATATTTTTCAGTAAAATTGGGTTGTACTTTTATTCAGTCACAGATTAGTGGCATTAGGTTTGAGAATGCCTCAGCCTCATGACTTAGAGGACATGTTTAATCATTAAGAGGATTAATAAAAGAGCTTTCAGGAAAATCATACTCTCTGACTTTCAGGCTCCAAATATGGGTTTTAAAATGGATGTTGGCTTTTTTTACATTGCAAATTTCCGTGTGAAGGTCAATGATTTTCTAATTTTAGTTTCTGCTGTAATGATTCTATTTTTTTTAATCTTAGAACATTGTGTACATTGCCTGGAAATTAATAAAGTTGATATAAATCGCATGAAGATATGTATATGTATGAAATACATGAGTATGCAGAATAATACTTCTGCCAAAAGTGATGTGATTTATTTTAAAGTTTTTTTTAGAGAATCAGACTCATATAGCATGTATTTAGAAACATAAATATCTTGATGCATGCTAATGATTTGTTTGAATATTGGTGATTTGAAAGTATTTCATTGTATTATTTAATGCTCTGAAATTGATTGCTATTTTATTGGTAATAAAGCTTGATTTATGAAAAACAAGAATGAATATGCTTCAACTATATGTGTGTCACTTGAAAAAAATTGTTATACTTGCAGAATCTTAGCAGCCACTGTGTAAGGAACCTCTGATATGTAACCATCATACTACAACACATTAAGTTTTACCTCCATTCTGCGAATGAATTACTTTCAGACAGGGAATGACTTACTGGCCATATCCATCCACCTGTGCATATAACACTAGCCTAATTATACCGAGATTGTCCTAGTTTGGGTAATGTGTTGCTGGTGCTGCATTGCCCAGGGGAGATAACTCCATTCCCCTGTTAACAGCTGCTCCAATTTTTTTAATTTTTTTTGGATGTGAAAGCTCACTGCTTGCTGCTACTAACAACATCAGAAATGTGCTACCTACTGAATACATGATGCAGAACTCTTTACCCGCATCCATTCATCGCCATAGTAGAAAATACCAAGACAATGTTACACTTCCCTTTACAAGCTCTTTTGTATACAGAGGACACTTGAGGCTTCATAGACCTATACAACAGTGTCCCTTTGTATCTATATGAGAGTGATGTCTGGTGCAAAAATAGAAGTATTGTGGTACCTGGAGTTAACTTCCTATACTGTGTGTGTGACAGAAATCTATGCCAGTTATACTGACTCTTACTGTGTAGGCTACTGTTGTTGCTACTAGTATTGTGGTGTGCACAGTAACTTGGCAGGGAATTTTAGGATAGATATAGATTACAGTCATCCCAATGCAGAATTTAAATAAAATGTTAAAGAAAAAAATATTTGATAACGAGGTTATGATCATATATATATATATATATATATATATATATATATATATATATATATGTGTGTGTGTGTGTGTGTGTGTGTGTGTGTGTGTGTGTGTGTGTGTGTGTGTGTGTGTGTGTGAATATATATATATATATATATATATATATATATATATATATATATATATAAAATATATATATGTATGTGTGTGTGTGGGTATGTGCATTGGCATATATATATATATATATATATATATATATATATATATATATATATATATGGGTTCACTTTCAAATTCGCGGTTATGAAGTTGCGCTACGTAATATCCGGGTTTGTGTTTTGGTGGTGCGCGGTGCCGTGTGTGGATGTAGGTGTTATGTCAGGTAAGTGAGTGTTTTGTAAGGGTTTTGAGTGGGAGTTAGAGTGTGTGTGAGGGATTGGAGAATGTGCGTGTGTGAGTGAGCTTTTGTGTTGTGTTTGTGCGATCTCGGAGTTATTATATATAAGTAGGGGGGTGTTGGGGGTGCAGCCCCCACACAGGGGGTGCAGGGGTGCTTGCCCCCCTGCTTATGTGTGTGTGAGTTGTGTATGTGTGGTTTTCTTTGTTTATGTTGTGATGTGGGTGTTGTGTTGTATGTTTAGTGTAGTGTGTGCAGTGTTTTCGGTTATGTGGTTTTGTGGGGTTTTTTTGTCGGTGTTTTGTGGATTCGGTTTTATAGTCTCGAGATACTGAAATTCGATATTTCAGCATTTCGAGGTTATAAAGTGAATCCATATATATATATAATATATATATATAATGTGTGTGTGTGCTCGCATTGGCATATATATATATATATATATATATATATATATATATGTGTGTGTGTGTGTGTGTGTGTATATATATATATATATATATATATATATATATATATGTGTGTGTGTGTGTGTGTGTGTGTGTGTATGTATGTATACAATATATATATATATTATATATATATATATATATATATATATATATATATATATATACATATGTGTATATATGAATATGAAAATACACACACGTATACACACACGCACATATATTTTACACTCACACCCACACATGCATATACCTATATCTATATCTATATCTATATCCATCAGTATATGTGTGTGTGTGTATATAGATATCGATACACACACACACACACACACACACACACACACACACACACACACACACACACACACACACACGTGCACGCACACAGACATATCACACGTATATATATATATATATATATATATATATATATATATATACATATATATATATATATATATATATATATATGTATGTATATATCTGCAATAAACTCAAAAAACAATTACAAAAAGAAGTAAAATATTAAATACAATAAAAACTTCTTTTACCAGCCCATAAAGAAAAAGCAGAACCTGTGTTGAGTGCTTTCTTTCTTTCTTTATTCTTTATTCGTAGCAAGAACATCTTCTGAAATACATTGTAATGATAAGAATGCAGTGTACAAGTTATTATATACTGTTTTAGGTACAATTAAATACACCTCTAAAACAATGAAAAATACTGATGAGACATCAGGCATGTTCACGTGTGGCTCTTGTGTTGTTTGTAATTATATTCACATAGGTTCAGAGTTTGTTTTCCAACACTGTGGGCAGGATTCACGATGGCTTGCACGGAGTCTAAGAGTCGTGTAGGACTCCATGCAGCCATCGCGATCCAGGAACAGCCCGAAATCCCATGTAAGAGATAGCTAAAAACGACTCTTACACGGGCAGGGCATGGATATGCTAATCACCCCACTTGCAGCCGAAAGGCATGCAAATGAGGTAGATTAGTGATCCACAAAGCTGAAACCAGCCCATGTAAGAGTCGTGTTAGGTGCAGAAATGTACTCAGTTGACAACTGAGTATGTTACTGCAAATAACACAACGGAGCCATGACAGCTCCAAATAAAGTGTGCAAATGTTGCAGTCAGCATGCCAATGGCCAAATATGTGGCCATTGGCATGTTAACCCGATGTAAACATGAAATAAAATAAAAAAAAAATTTCCGGAGATCGGCGATGTTTAAATGCAGCGCAGCCCTGCGCAAATGGGCTGCGCTATGTAAAAACAGAAAAATAAAGGTTTGAAACCCACAAATATGGGTTTTATTTAATGCATGGATTTGCAATGCAGGGACTAGCAGACCAAAAACAACATGGCCACCGTCTAGTGGTTGCTAAGGGGGGAAGCTGAGTGTAAGACATGTAACTAAGCATTAGTAGGCAATCCTATGTAAATGAGTGGTAGGATAGTGAATCACACTGTAACATAGCAAATGAGCACATTCCGTGTAGTGTAAGAGTTGGATAAGGGGGAGTAACAGAGTAGGAGATAGGTGACATCACAGGGTGGAATGTCAGGAAGAAACCAAGCTCATTGGAGCAAAGTGGTATGTGAAAGATGTCAATCACACAGCATAAGAAGAGGAGTGTCAACAGATAAGCATGGGAAAGTCAAGAAATGGAAGGTGTACACTGTGGCCAACACCAAAGTTTCTTGCTGTGCATGCATGTGCGCGTGTGCGCGCTGGGAGCTGCTAGTAAGACAGAGTGCGCACATGTAAGGCAGAGTAAGCATATAGGAGCCTGTTTAATTATCTGTAAACCTGTTTGCGCTGGTGTGCATGCGTTTTAATCTGAATAAGCAGATTCTAGTCTGTGTAAGCATGTGTGCACACGTGGTAGCCACTGTGAGCGTGTTTTCGCTGGTATGCACGCTGCTCCACCATGAGGAAACAAAGAGGAAAAAGGAAGCAGAAGAAATAGTTGGAAACTAGCAGGGAATACGTGTAGAGGTAGCAGGTGAAAACAATTAGAAGCAGGCAATTACACAGGCAGAATACAAGCCCAGCCCAACACTTAAAACACTGCAAACAGCATTGCAGTATGTTTCTCTCAAGAGACATTGCAAGACAGGAGTAAGCTAGCAAAAGTGAAAACTGAAAAAGCTGCACTCAGACCAAACACGCTAGGGGCTGCCATAGCTGTCATAAGAAGACATAGGAGACTTGCTGAGGGTGGTAGCAATGGAAATGCTGCCAGACAACCCACAGTGAGGAGACGGAGAAGAGTGTACAGGCCCAGGTTCACCTACCAGGGGTTACATGAGCTGGAGATAGTGGAGCGCTATAGAGTGGACAGAGACCTCCTGCAGCAAGTTGTTGAGCTGTGCAGGCCATGCCTCACACACAGAACCAACAGAGGGGAACCCATCCCAGTGGAAACCAAGGCATGTGTTGGCCTAAGAATACTAGCAACAGGTACCTTCCAGAGACCAACTGGTGATATGATGAGGATATCACAGGCATCAGCCTCCAGGGTACTGCACCAGTTCCTGGATGCCATGTCAGCACATGTCGGTGAGCATGTATATTTCCCCAATGCCCATGAGGTATTGGCCAGCAATATGCGTCTCTTCCAGCAAATAGCGAAATACCCTGAGGTAGTGGGTGCAATAGACTGCACGCACATACACATCGAAGCACCAGCCGGTGAGCGGGGTAGGGCCTACATTATCCGCAAGGGCTTCCCCTCCATCAACTGCCAGGTCGTGTGTGATGCCCAGGGCATAATAATGAATGTGTGTGCTGGCTGCCCTGAGAACTACCATGATTCCCATATCTGGTATTTGACGCAGCTGTACCAGACATTTGCCAATGGGGACATCCCACATGGTCACCTAGTGGGGGATGCAGGTTATGCACTGGAGCTATGGCTGATGACATCCATCAGAAATGCACACACACCTGAAGAGGAATGCCATAATGGGGCACACGCACAAACACGTAATAGAGCGTGTGTTTGGGCTGCTCAAGTCATGGTTCCAGTGCCTGGACACATCTGGTGGAGCCTTGCAGTACTCACCAACTACATGTACCCAAATTGCCATGGTATGTGCTATGCTACATAATATGATCCTGCAAAAACAGCTGCAGCAAGACCAGCATAGGGCCAGGACAAACAGCCCCCCACCATTGCCAAGGCCATCACAGGCAGAGCTTGACTCGGAGGAGGAACAACCTGAGCCTACCCCAGTAGGCAGAAGGAGGCGTACCTAGTATGCCCTGGCCTTGGCAAAGAGGCAAGGCATATCACATACAGTGGCTCAGTAGGAACCCTGGGAATGATACCCCTCTCTGACTCACTCATATAGTAACAGGGATGCCTAACATGACACAACCTGCTCTCAAACATGTACAGGGAGTGTAGTATGTGCATCCAAGAGAGGCAGCCCTGCAGCATCACCTGAGGCATGATTGCCATGTGTTAAGCAATGTAACACCATCTAGTATATGCAAACACGAAGACCCAACCTAATATCTCACCCTCACCAAGCATGATGCCACACTATGAAGACAACAAGATCAAGTACAATAATTGGCTGAGGTATTGCTGTTAGCAAGGGGAAACACATGGCTGACAGCCTGGGCTGACATGCCGAGCAAGACATGATGCCCCATCTGCTAGGGATGGAATGCACCCAGCACACCTGGCTGTGTAGATACTGGCAAAGGCTGTTGTCACCCCCACTGTGCCTGGAATAGGTAAGTCTGGAAACACAAATCCACCACCATAGGTAGCACAAGGGATAATAACCTGGACGTAATGCTACCCAACGCCAGACATCTAACCTGCAAGGTGCATGCAGACCAAACCCACCACAGCATGGAGAATGGTAATATGTGTTCTGTAACAGAAACCTGGGCATGGCCCAGAAGAGCACCCTAATACTACCAGGTTATGGCTCATACCATGCTCTACAGCTCCAAAAAATTGAACACATGACAATTGGAGTGTGGCTACCAGTAATTATCAAGAATAACCACACCCCCAGGTAGGTACCACAGCAAGAAGCAGCATGAATTATCCACAGGCAAGTAACACTGTCTCAAACTGTGTACCTGTATGAAGCCTGCTACAGACCAGACACACAAACCCAGGGACCCCAGCCAGCCTGCCTGAAGACACTTCACAGTATGAATGTCTGAACAAATACCAAACAAGGCACACACAAAGTATGACATAGGTGGCAATCCATTATGTATGGAAGAAGTAATTATGGACCTAGGGACACAAGTGGACGGTAACCTGTCATGTGACACTCACATTGCCAAGGTGGCCAGGAAGACCTGCTATATTGACCACCTTAATATGAAAGGATGCACATGTAGAGCTACAGAGGTCACTGTGCCCCCATACTCTTCCCTTATCAGGCCCATATGTGACAACAATGCCCCAGTTCGGATGTACCTTACCTTACACATGCAGCAGTCAGAAAGACCCCAAATGTACCCCACCAACAGGATAAAGGGTCCAAACATTGGACATCTGCAGCCTGGCCAAAGAAACCACAGCCCAATTCAGAAGCATACTGCACAGTCAGAGGTGATGTATGCCTGATGTACAAGGCCATGTCCAATCCGGAATGAATGGATATGCTCCACTGCAGAAACCCCAAATCCAGCTGACACACCATAGTGAGATATCTGAACCTCCACACATAGATTAATAGGATGTGCTGGAGGGACAGATCCATAACCCAGAGGCTACTGACACTCTGGAACAGAATCCAAGTCCATGATAGGCTGAGCTCCACACACAAACTCAACAAGAGAAATCTGGTGAAGTGCATGGGAGATAGTAGGTGTACACTGGGGGCCATCCCTGTGTCACATCTAGGAAAGTAAACCCTACATGGGCATAATATGCACATTGCAAGGGGTGTTGAGACCCACACACAGTCTGTCTGTGCTCAAACAAGGCCAGGGCAGATAGCCTAGTATAAACTTATGAATCTATGATGATACAAATTGTGCAGGACACAAAGAATTATCAAACAGCTGTCCTACCTGATGGTAGGAACCATGGTGATAATCCACAGATATGCTCTACAGCACTCTAATATCACAAACAATACACCAAACCCACACACATTGCCAACAGCCTACCGAACAGATTCCTTCCAACCTCCCCACCAGCACCTAACTGCCAAATATCTATCCCAGGAGAGTGCTGGCCCCCTGACATTGCAGATGCTGAGGTAACAGCCAGCATCCACAAAGCACAGCACACAGCATCAATGGTACCAGATGGTGTCCTTGGTTGTGTCCAACAAGTACTGTAAGAAGAATGGTACAGCAAATAGCATTACTGCGCACTATCAGTCATACCACAGGATATATACCCAAAGAGCAGTGTACAGCAACAGTGGTCCCACACCACAAAGGGAGTGCCTGAATGGATACTGCAAACTATCACCCCTCAACCCCAACTATCTAGATTGGCAAAGTAATGGAGAGGATGATCATGGATTCCATAAATAACGAGATTGCGTACCTACAGACATTGGACCCTACCCAGTGTGGCTGTCATAGGGCAGATCCTGCCCCTTACACATGTCTGACTCATGTGAAATGTGCACCAAGCCCATTGATGTGGGGAATGTTGATCACACAGCCTATCTGGACCTTGCTAAACCCTTCCATACAATACCCTAGTTGGCGGTACAGATAAGCTCACCAGCCTAACTATAAACCCCTATGCAAGTAGATGGGTTGCAAACCAGCTCAAGGACAGAACTGACCTGGCAGACATGCTGTAGCCATGGCAGACTGCAAACCAGGTACAACTGGCATCCCACAAGGCATGGTCCTGGGACCTCTCTTGTATGCTATATATGTCACATAGGTACAGGCCAACATGGATGGACTCTGTCTGAACAGGTTTGCAGAGGACTACAAACTGGCCACCATATCGGACCCTCCAGCTGACACAAGCAACCTACAAAAGGCACACATAGAAACACACAAGTGGTGCCACAGCCATGTCAACAAGCTAAATGCAGAATAGTGTATAGTCAACCCCTGTGGAAACACAGTACATGGCCAGAAATTACCACATAGGTGTTAACCCAGTAAGTACATCAGGAGCAATAAGAGACCTGGGGACACAAGGTGATAGATATCCTGCATGTGACAACCATGTGTCTGTAGTGGTTACAGAAACATACCATATACCCACCTAATCATAAAGGTAAGCACAGCTTGGTTAGGGTAGGTCAATGTGACTCTCCAGTCATCCATCAGCAGCCTCACAATTGTGTACAATGGCCCTTCAGGGATGTACCATAGCAGACACCTGCAGCAACTGGAAAGACCACACAAATACTCCACCAGGAGGATCACAGAGCTGTAACATATGCCATGTGTCACCTGAGTAAAGAAACTGCAGCTCCACACAGTGCCATACTGCCTGGCTGGAGGTGAACTGTGCCTGATGTATAGAGCCATGACCAACCTGGTATCAATGGACATTTGGCACCATGTAAACACTGGATGCTGGTGACCTATGCAGCTGACAGGCCTGAACCCCAGCACAGACATAAACAGGACATGCTGTACCGATTGGTCCATGACCCAGAAGCTCACTCCACCCACGACTAAACTCCCACTACAGGATATCCAGGGAGTCCCTCAGTGACTATCATCCAGAGGAATCATGATGACTGGATGGGAGATGGTAGGTGTACCCTGGATAACATCTGTATGTCACGGGTAGACAGAGGCACAGCACACTAACCGCGACATATGTCATGGCAAACACCAGTAAATGTGTGTTGAACGACAAACACTCTCTGACTATCATTACAAATGGACTAGGGCACATGGCCATTGTTTGTCACTGTCCATACAAGTTGTGGAATACATTAACAATGCTGGACAATCATGTACTGTGCTGTCCATATCTGAACAAAATGCAACATGGTCATATCTGCACA
Organism: Protopterus annectens; assembly: GCF_019279795.1. NCBI lineage: Eukaryota > Metazoa > Chordata > Ceratodontiformes > Protopteridae > Protopterus > Protopterus annectens. The sequence continues at coordinate 457,916,206 of NC_056735.1, forward strand.
ACTGGCCCTCAACCAGTCTGGTGTGCTCACTATAAATATTACAAGCAGTGATAGGACTGAAACCGATTATACTGTCCACCACAGTGAAAGTTCTGCACCAATACACGATACGACAATACAACTGGTTGGTCAGCAGGAAAGGATGATGACAACTATATGCAAACTATCCCATGGCAACCCTGCAGGCACAGCATAATGCCTGTTAGGTTCAGACACAAAGCAGTCTGGCAGTAAGAACACAACCTGATGTCCAACACTCAACTGTACATGTGATATATAGATGGTGTCCACACACAGACAGAAATGTTGTGGTCCACAGATCCCAACATAAGGAAAGGTCACACTGGGCATGCTTGCACACTTAGATAAATGAGACGTGACAGTCAAGAAGCCATACAAACTGCGATCTGGGCATGCTGACACACTTAGGCCATGTCACAGTTCAGCAGTTGCACACACATATCTGGCATGTCTATGTGTTAACACAGGAACCTCCCACAATACAGACATCTGCCCAGTGCACACAGTGAAGTTACAACAGAGACATAAGTAAAGTACTGGATCCCACTCATATGCAAACATCTCCCACAGTACACACGTTGTTTATAGAGATAGGGAAGGCTATGGCAATAAAGACTCACAAACAGTATATGAGCAACAGATACTTGCATCTCACAGGTAAACATATGGCCGCAGAGTGCAATGCTTGACTGTTGTCCCTAGGGAATACAGAAGGCTATCCACAGTGTATTTGGCATGTGCCTCCACAGTACAGTAGGCCACTGTGCCTGTGCAAAGTTAATGCATAGATATGCTCTCCCCTGTACTGATGGATAGTCACGGATGTACATAACTCTTCATCCATAATGATGTCAGCAAACTATACATATGTCAGGAGCAAATATTATGCCCAGTAATGTGAATAGCGCGCTCTGCTACTGTGTTTCTAACAAATGTCCTAACATAGTTAGGTAGGGATTTGAATCCTGCAAGTGCTCAGTGTGAATGTGGGTGGGGGAGTAGTGTGTGCAATTCCATGTGTATGAGAAATGTCCCTTTTGGCAACTATTACTACACAATGCATGCTGCATATCCCACTGTCTAAACACTGATGATGTTAGCACCCTATAAGTACAGCAGGAGAAAGCAATCCCCCCAGTAATGCAAACAGCACGCTCTGCTAATGCGTCTCTCACAAGTGTCATAGCATAGTTAGGTAGGGGTTTAAATCCTGCAAGTGCCCAGTGTATGTGTGTGGGGGAGTAGTGTGTGCAATTCCACATGTATAGGAAATGTCCCTTTTGGCAACTATTACTACACAACACATGCTGCATATCCCACTGTCTAAACACTGATGATGTCAGCACCATATAAGTACAGCAGGAGAAAGCAATCCCCCCAGAAATGCAAATAGCACGCTCTGCTAATGCGTCACTCACAAGTGTCATAACATAGTTAGGTAGGGGTTTGAGTCCTGCATGTGCCCAGTGTGTGTGTGAATGTGTGTGGGTGAGTAGTGTGTGCAATTCCATGTGTATGAGAAATGTCCCTTTTGGCAACTATTACTACACAACACATGCTGCATATCCCAATGTCTAAACACTGATGATGTCAGCACCCTGTAAGTACAGCAGGGGAAAGCAACCCTCCCAGTAATGCAAATAGCACACTCTGCTACTGGGATGCTCGCAAGTGATCTAACATAGTTAGGTAGGGGTTTGTATCCTACAAATGCCATGTGTATTTTTGTCACACAGTTTGTCCATGTGTGTGGGGTGTTGTTCCCAATATTGCACAACATACATTATATCAGTAATGTCAATGCACATATGATGTATGTGTGTGCCACCTACACATATGTACCTGTGAACTGCAAGAGATCCCATGTCCGAAGCCTGCCTCATGTGAATACATGGAATATGCATCAGACAACTGTATGACTGTGGTGTTCTGTGCAGGGGATACATGTGGTATGTGACTATACAGTGTGGGTTGTAGATGGGGTCATCCCACCAGTGAGGGATACATGATTGTTCTGGAGCATATAGTCCACATGTTGGTGATGTACAGGTGCAGCATGTTGTCACCACTTGTGGGAGTGGTAACAAATTGTTCCATAGCAATGCAGGGAATGAATGATAAGAACCCTTCAGATAGGGTCTTGCAGCTAGAATAATGCTCACACTGTATGTTTGGATAGTCTCAGTACAACCATATAATGGTGTGTGTAGAGACCGTCATATTCCCAGTGTTGTCAGGAAGGCCAAGTGGGTTTCCTGGGTATGGGAGTGTGGTATGTGCCAAGCTATGAACCTGAAGGCAGTCTAACCCACTGTGTGTAGAACATGGAGAGGCTCTGATGCTTTGTGCAGTGCCACCAACCTGGGGGTGGGTGTATCTCAGGTGCCTTTGGATACATCCCCCCTGTTCTGGTTTGGTGCATGTGTAGGGGATGACAAGCATGGTATCAGGAATGACCTGGCACTGATGGTGTGCACCTGGGAGCCTTGTACCAGGAATCTGTTACTGCAAGGATATTGCTGTACCCCATGCTAAGGACAGTTTCCACTGCATGCATCTTGAGGTTTACACTGCTGCTGTTGAGTAGCATTGCTATTAGTGTCCTATCCCATGTGATACCTGTGTAGGTGGCTATGTAATGTCAGCCTTGCATACAAAGGCACTATGTGTGTAGCAACAGCCTCTGCCAATATACAACAGCCCATGGCTGACAGGTGCAAGCTGTCCCAAGCAAAGCAATGTGGCTTGTCCAGCATGTAATCCCACACTGACAGGCATTGGATCCCCTTTGAATGTCACTGAAAGATACGTTAATTGCAGAAATGGATGATCCTGTCTACATATTGTGGCAGCATTCTTGGTGAGGGTGAGATGCTACTCAAGGCCAGGGTCATACCAGCCTGTGCCACAAGCTCAGAGAGCCCCTCTATGTCCCCTAACATGTAGTCCAGGGAGGTGCGTCAGAAGTCATACACACTGGCACAGACAATGACTGAGTCATACTTCTACATGCCTTGGAGTGACTGGTATGCTTGTGTTATGTGGTGGATCATAGTGCCCGACGGGCAGCTCAGCATGACCATCACCTTGTTCAGCCTGTGAGCAGGACCTCAGTGTACGTGATGATAGAGGTACCTCATACAACTGTAGCAGGTGTGTTGTCAAGCCATACGGCCTGTGACTGTTTGGCACACAGGCTTTGTGAGCTATGTGTTGCATGTGCTCCGCTCTGGCTTAACGTTTTCTTGTGTGTCTGCTTTGCAGGTGTCAGCTGCTCAGGCAGGATGCTATTCTGAGAGCCCAATAATGTACCTGTGTGTGTCTGTGTTTGGATTGTGGTCATGGCAGGTCTATGGGAGACGGGTACTGTATTCACTGTAGTATCCCACTCCACCTGACAGGGAATGCCAGTGCTGTGTTAACAGAGCTTAGCCCCCAGTTTGGCTATGTGGTTGCATCTCTCACATGTGTTGTACGTGTATGGGAAGGGGAGAGGGTTGTCTGTGTACATGAGGCCACTGTAACATTGCCACATGACTCACAGATTCACCAACTGGAGCTGAGAGTACATCGGCAGGTGACCTTTGCACATGCTACCATAGCATTGTGACTCCCATACTAAGTAATGACACATAGGGCCAATGGGGAACAAGGTACTCAAGGTGACTATGTGAGGGTGTAGTGCTCTTGATTTGTTAGTGCTGGCATATATGAATGCTGTCTTGAGCAAATGTGAGGTAAGTCATATGCAATGTGTTACAGGCAAGCTACATGCAAACAGGACAAACAGTGACGTTCTGTCAAGTGACATATGGACATCGGTACAGTAAGCAATACAGATGTCACTAGGGATCCACAGAGACACTGTATATCTGCACTGCAGGTGGAATTAGTGTTTCAGGAACATAACAGGCAAACATGCATACAAACAAAGCTACAGTCAGCAGGCCTGTATGTAGACTATGCTACAACAAACAAGGTGTATGACTTCCAGTAGGTAACAGTGCATATATGCAGGCACTATAAGCCAGTACCAAGACATTCACAGGTCAGACGGGCTTGGTCCAGCCGCACCCCACACAAGTGTATAGCCCACGTACCTTCGTACTGTTGAATAACTGGCCTGATACCCAAGTGCTCATACCTGTAATTATACACATGTCAAATAACAGACAGTGAGTCCACACTCAGCAGTTCCAGACCTAGTATGATGTATGCTACCTGTCCTGGCACCACAGTATCCTTGACATGTATGGACACTCTCCCTCCTGTCATAGTTCTGTGTTTTGGTGCTGTCATGCATGGTATGAGGTGTGATCGTGTAGTGCTAGTGTGCTCTTGTGAGCCTTGAACATGTTGTGTAGTACTGTACAGATATCAACATCCTGAAACATCTGCATTGCAGAGTCGTGTGTGGACAGCATGCAACTCGCAGTTGACATGGCCATTATTGAGTATCAATATGTACATTGTTGTATCCCCTGTGCTACCTATGTAGGTGGCCATCCCTTCACAGCCTCACCACCAGTATGCAAAGATGTGCAGACAGAACACTGTGGTAATTACTATGGGTGTACAAAACAATACATTGGCATTCATACTGTAACTGCATCAGGAATGCTGGTATATACCCACAATGCTATCGTTACACTGTACTGTTGTCAACATCATACTATTACAATACATCTATGTACTCACCCTGTGCATCAGCACCATGATAACCTGCTCCTGCACCGATTTTACAGATTGCAGGAGGTGGCACAGTTTCATCATATGCACAGGGTGTGTACCTGGTATGCCTGAGTCTGCCACTGATACAACCAATTGACATGTCTGTGTGTGTGTGTTGGTGAGGGACAGCAGTACAAGATGGGGCAATGTTGATGCAGTGTGTGCGTGTATGCAGTAGCCCTAGGTGTTATCACTTTGCATGTGTGTATGAATGCACACAGTCCCACCTCATGGCTGCCATATACAGGTGTTTGTGGACAGCCACAGTCTGCACCTGCCAGGTCATACAGATCACAGTCTGTGGCCAAGGACACGGTACCTGTGCTGGAAGGGGTGCTACGGACCGTATCAGGTACTAAGCCAGACTGGGTACTGTCATCAGAAGCAGGTGGTTGGTGACAGGTCCCTGTTGGGACTGTCCAGCACCACGTGCATGTGGTCTCCTGGGGTGGTCTGATGACAGCACAGACCCAGCATTGCTGGGGCTGCTGCTGGCACTATATGAGCGGCCATGGGCCTGTTGTCATCTGCGATGGCTGCCAGCTGCTGCTGCTGGCATACGGCCACGTCGACACCTCAACCATCCACCATTGCCCTGGCTCACGGACATGTAATTGTGGAACAGATCTAATGTGTCCCCCCAAAGTCTGTCAATGACCTCAGTGAAGTTGCAGATGGCAGCCGCAACATCACGCATACTGTCACTCATGGCCCTGTCTGGTGTACCGTTCCATACGTCACTGTGCCTGCATTACAGCCCAAAACATAGCTGAGGTTGAAAGACCTCTGTGGGCAATTCTGACAGGGGTGGTATGCCCACGGATGCTCCCATGAGAACCCATGGTTGTCTGCCTGTGTGGTACTGTGTCAGGACCCTGGCCATGGCTGCTGTGAGGGGATGCAGGTACCACCGGTACCACATTACCCTGGTCAATGCCCACTGTGTCCTGTCCATCACCTAGGGACATTGGTAACAAAGGATGTATTGGCAGGATGACTGTGCACATTGATGGGGTCAACAGCTGTGTAGTGTCAATTGGCTGACCAATGACGGACCCTGGCACACCTACCTGTGCCATTACACAGGTATCATCATTATCACTATCCACAGCAGCTGATTCAGGTTCCCTGCTGCATGACACCAGAGCAGCACCAGAACCTGTGGGAGTAAGACAAGAAACACAGTTTACAATGTGTACACAATGTCACCACTGATGCACACATGCACACATGCAAACATGGGCACATACACACATGCGCACATGCACACATGCACACATGGGCACATGCACACATGCACACATGCACACATGGGCACATGCACACATGCACACACCTCAGTATATGAGATATCAACCCACAGACACAAACACACCTGCAATCAAACACATAGCACTACTGCTTCAGCCTATTATTACTATTAGTATACAGAGTATTGAAGGTAATGGTATTACACACTCACCAGCATGGATAGGCTGCCTTGCTGTTACACCAGAGGGACCTGCAGAAAAGAGACATTTATCGTCAGTGGGCACAACTGTGCCATTGATACTGTGGGCATGATACAGTTCAGTAGTGCAACAGTTAGCTTCTACAGGTGTACTGCAGATATTGAGGATATCACTAATGCACAATAATTACCAAGATTACAGCTACAAAATGAGGACACACCTCACACATGCATAACCTAACAGTGTACAAAATGGTCAACTATACACATGGCATGTTACCTGCACGCTCTGTGTCCTGCTGCTGTGTGGCTCCAGCCTCCATCATTACACATGTATGCTGCTGCTGTTGCTGCTGTGCTGGAGCCACAACACTTAGGAGTAGTCCCTCCAGTCTGGTGAGGGGGGGATGTCTAGCCACCCCACCACCTGTGGCAAGCTGCTGCCTGTGGATATCCGACGCATGCTGACGGACATTTCTAATTAAATCACTGCAGTGATGGCGTACCTGCTCATATGTCCAGTTATGTGTGCCTATGTCATTTACCCGACAGACCAGGTCTTGCCACAGTGCAGCCCTCTCCTGCTGGTTCTGGCTGGTGCAGGAAAAGAGTACAGTGAAATCCCACAGCAGGCTCTGGTGTATCTCCTCCTCCTCTGCAGCGGAGTAGACAGGGTTCCGCTGGTGAACCATGGCCCTGAAAAGGAGAAGGAAAATATGTCAGCAATATCTGTCAGCAAACTATGGCACACATAATGCACCTAATACTCAACTGCAGTGATATAACTTAAGCACCATATATAGCATCTGTCTGTCTATTGGGGGATACACATGTAAATGACCAGATATCAGTGCTCATCCGACAACTGTGCAACAGTACCTGGCACACTCCATATGACAGACTAGTATACTGCAGCAGTCAACACACTGTTTCAGGTACAATACACAACCTCACACTGGGGGTTTGTATCAAGGTACTGTATGGGGAACATTATCAGCCCATGCGCTGCACACAATGCGCGTTACATATTTCACTGGTAATGCACACTACTCTTACTTGCCATAACCCTACCTACACCACAGTGACATAGAGGGTAACACAGCACAACATATGGCAATGTAGTATGTCTTGATCGCAATACCTCACACACCTGTCTCTGGCCTCACATCAAGGACACACACTACCATGACAGACAGACAGTCATGGTGAGCAATCACACCAGTACACAACATGCACCCAGTCACTAGCACACTCATTCCACCTCACATATTCCATTTGCTATGTGTTCATGGGTGTGCAGTGTGTCTTAGGTAGGTAGTGTGCTTTTGGCCCTGGGCCTACAGCAGCATACTGTTATGCTACCCTGCCCCTTGTGACACGTGTTATGATCGTACCTGCTCCTTACAAACAGTTACACAGGGTGACTCATATGGCATATTACCTGTCTGCATAACATTCAGCAGGGGTATGTCTGACATCTACTCATGGGGAGCCTTGCTTCTTAATTCTGTGTGGTCTACTACAGGGTATGTCATATCTGTGGGTAGGGTCCTGTACCTCCACCATGTGCTCTATACTGCAGTGACAAGGACGACAGACATAGGTAATTTGTGTTGTGGATGTTGGAGGTGTTACCATGGTTGTTAGACAACTGTCATGGGTATGACTAAACTATGTATATCCAGCAGTGGTAACCTCTATGTAGGTAGTCTGTGTGCGCTCTGTGGTATTTGAGTGCATTGACACAGTTACTTGCATATATCTGTGTCCTTCTCCATATCTGTAGCTGTCATGGGAGGTACATACCATGTAGGACATTGTGGGGTGTGGAGGGGTACAGTGACCTACATGTCCATAGCTGACACACCATGTCCGCTGACACATTCCATGTATAGGTATTACAGGAATAGTGTGCCACTGTGTATATCAATGTGGAGCCTAGTGTACACTTGTTGCCCCTGTTCCCCCCTGACACATGCAGTGGTGGTCAGGCATGTACATATGTGGTGGTTACTGGTGTCAGTGTTTTTGAATGGGGTATGGTACTCCAGTATCCACACTGGTGTTCACTCCATGCCTTTGACACCAGGCACCTGTTGCAAGACATCTGCACAAATGTGCCTCACACAGTATATATATATATATATATATATATATATATATATATATATATATATATATATATATGTTTGTATATATATATATATATATATATATATATATATATATATATATATGTGTATATAAAATATGTATATATATATATGTAGATATATACATATAGATGTGGGGAGAGAGTGAGAGAGAGACACAGGGAGAGTGAGAGTGTGATGGGGTGGGACAGAGAGAGAGAGATAGTCATATACAGACATATCTGTTGTCAGTCAGATCTATCTGTATATGTATATGGCTCTACAGATATCTATATATGTATATGTGTATTACATATATCTGTACGTACATATTCTACCAATCTCGATGTCTGTGCAGTAAGTGAGAACCTGGTTCAAGGCTCCTGAGAGCACACCAGAGGTACCAGGCTATACCCCGTATCATGCTTTTTGTCCCCAGGACTCGGGACAAAACAAAAAGGGAGGGGGTGTGTCCATATTCATGAAGGACACACACACGTCCAGGTTAGTGGCAACACATGAAGCATCACAGACCATCCAGGTGCAGATAACCGTAGGCAAACCTGCTATACAACTGGTAGCATGTTACAGACTACCCTCCCAATCTCAGGGACCACAATCAGCCTTCCTGTAGACATTGGAAGATATGAATGTCCCACTATACACCATCATATTGGGATACTGCAACTACCCTAAAATACACTGGATGCATTATTCTACCCCAAACATCCTAGCCCAAAGGTTCCCGGGATTCACTAAGTCAAATGCAATGGAACAGCTAGTCACCTCTCCCACAACAGGAGATAATATACTAGACCTGATCATCACAAACATGGGGACAATGTGCTACACAGAAGTAGACCCCTCACTAGTCACATCTGACCACAGACTAATCCCCCTGGATATACATATCCCACCTCCCCCACAACACAAAAGACTACAGTGGGAAACCTCTCACATGCCGACTTTACACTTCTTATAACTGAGTTGGTATCCTTAATGCCCACTGGGCAAGTGTAAACCACTTCCCACAATGCAGACACCTTCACATATGCTTTCTACGGACATCTCCAAGAATGCATGGATCATGCAATCACAAATGAAACCATGACCCTCTCCACCAAGGGCAGGCATCCTGTCTGGTGGACCCCAGCATTGAACAAATTGTATAACAACAGAAGGTAGCTACTGCACGGCAGAGCATACTTCCATAGAGCTACGGCATCTCTGATTAGCAGTAGTAGAAAGATAAGTTTTGTCGTACAAACATACAAGGACAACAATGAGAGGGACATCGCTATGGTCACTACAGATAACCACAAGGCCTTCTTCTGCTATGTTACACACCTGGGTGGGAACCCTCAGTTGTGTTCGCAGTTAGTTCACAGTGACAAACGCTACACTGAACACACAGATAATGCCAACATTCTGGCAGACAAGTTCAGTGCAGGTTTCTCCCCTCCCTCACCCACACATGTGGAATTACTTATCCCAGCTGACTGTAACCTCCATGTCATCTCAGATGTCCAGCTGGGAACCACCCTCAGCAGAGCTGTAAACACAGCATCAATGGGACCCAACGGTATTGCAGGTTGCATGCTACGTGAACTGCAAGAGGAGCTACACATGCAAATTAAATGCTATTCAGCCATAGCCTTACTACAGCATATGTACCTGGACACTGGCATACAGCAACAGTAGTCCCACTCCACACAGGAGGCACCTCTGCAGACCCTGGTAACTACCGCCCCATAAGCTTAACCAGCCTGGTCTGCAACACTATGGAAAGGATCATTATGGTACCCATACACAGAGACACTGGGGACTTAGACAACTGATCCCACCCAGTTTGACTTTGTAGAGGGCAGATCCTGCCTTATGAACCTGGTTGACCTTTTCAAATCAGTCACTAGAGCCATTGACGAGGGCACAGCGGTCCATACAGCCTGCTGGACTTGCCTATGGCTTTCGCCACAATACCGCACTCTGGCATCATAGACATGATCAACAGCTGAAATGTAATCCATATGTCACATGATGGGTTGCAAACCAGCTAACGGATAGAAACCCTACAGTCAAACTCACTGGTGCCATGTCATACTCAGAGCCAGTCACATGTGGTGTCCCACAGGGCTCTGTCCTGGGACCGCTCATGTTCGGCATATAATTCTCAGATGTGGAAGCAGACATGGGAGGGTAGTGGCTGACAATGTTCAAACATGACTGCATACTAGGCACCATAGGCAATACACCAGCTGACACATACATCCTACTGACAAGCCTCACAGACACCAACAACTGGTGCCGGAGTCATGGCCTTACACTGCATGCCACGTAATGTATACTCATACCCTTTTGGACGGACAAGGTACCCACATATTATCACATAGACAGTATCCCACTGAGTACAGACAAAGTAATCGGAGACCTGGTGACACTGATCAATGCTGACCTCTCATTTGACACCCACGTTGCCAGAGTGGTTGGATAGACTTCCTACCTTGCCCACCTTATCATGAAGGGATTCACATCCAGATCAAAAGGGGTCATTGTACCCCTATACTCCTCCCTTATCAGGCCCATGACTGTGTACTATGCCCCATTTGGTATGTGCCTCACCTGGCACTTGCAACAGCTAGGGGGACCCCATAAATACATCACCAGAAGGATCAAGGGTCTGCAACAACTGTCATATGCTGCCAGACTAACGTAACTCATGCTCTATTCAATAGCATATTGCCTACATAGGGGTGATCTGTGCCTGATGTAGTAAGCCATGTCCAATCAGGTATTGATGGACATGTTCCACCTCATACAATCCAAATCCATCAGAACCACAACAGCTACGGATTTAAACCTCAGCACACGTATGAATAGGACATACTGTAGGGACAGATCCATCACTAAGAGGCTTCCCATACTGTGGAACAGGATTCCAGTTCATGTTAGGCAGAGACCCTCACTGACACTCTTCATGTGCATTCTTGACAAGTGGATGGGAGATCATAGGTTTACAGCAGGGGTCATCTCTGTGTCACTACTAGACAGAGGCACAGTAAACTAATGCTGTTATGTAGGGGGGTCTTCACTGTGTCACTACTAAACAGAGGCGCAAGTTTCTAAATCTATTCTATACACTGTCTGCAGATAGCCTAGTACTAAACTATGACACAGTGAAACTATATATGTCTATGTATTTCTACATCCCTCTCTATGTATACACATATGCATATTATATATGTATATATACATACATATCTCAATATACATACGTATACACACATATATATATATATATATATATATATATATATATATATATATACTCCTTTTTAGTTCCACATATGTATACACACAGTAACGTACTGCTGAACATCCATTACTGTACAACCTACTTGTACATTGCACTACAACCTACATTGCTATGTGCACATAGCTACCGTCACATACATATGTATGTGGAGCCTTCAGTGACAGTTGCAATATGTCCCCGGCCCTATGCACATCTTCATATACATAGATACAGACCGATAACACATCTGGAGGGTTCACAGTATGTAGAGTATTATAGTAGTACTTTACATTACCTGTGTTTGTTGCAGCTGTTTGCATAGGCTTGCAGTTACTTGGCCTGCTGTCAGCCTCTTTGTTTTGTTGTTACAGGTTTTTTTTTCTTTCTTTCTTTCTTTCTTTCTTTCTTTCTTTCTTTCTTTCTTTCTTTCTTTCTTTCTTTCTCTCTCTCTCTCTCTCTCTCTCTTTACCTCCAGCGGGTACAATGAAAGTATTGCATGTGTGGACTGGGAGTACAGGATGCTTTTGTAGGTATCTGCATATGTCCATGTGATGGCCTCTGCACCAGTTGTTAGCCAGCATTTACTAATTGCATGCAGCCTGTTGTGTAGTAATTGCAGTTCTCACTGTGATTACAGGACTGTGCTATAAAAAGGTCTGTTAGGTAGGCATAGCCCTTTCAAATTATCAGGGTGGGGACCATGTTGGTTTGCTGTGGACACTGTTCTGTGAGTGTAAGGGTTGGTATGTCTCTCATATTTCAGGCTGTGTTGTAGACACTGCAATGCATGTGGTTCTGTAAGCTGAGTATTCCTTCCTGCAGTGTCCTCTTCTCCGTGTGTATGTAAACTGACACCTACGACTAGTAATACTGTATATATGGGTGTGTGTGCTTTCCTGTGGGGATTGTGGTGTAACTGGTATATAGCAGTGGCTCTTGCAATCTGTTGCTATGGCTTCAATATCTGGCCTTTACATTCACTTCTTGTATGCCTGCTAGGTGTCTTTCCTGTAATGTGTTGCTATGGCTTTCCTATTTTCCATTTACATTCACAGCTTGTAATGCTTGCTAAATCTGTTTGGGCAGAAATTCCCTATGTGTTTGTTGTGGTAGGGTGTTACTGCATGCAGTGTGGTCTGGCCATGGTGTGGGCCTTGACACTTACAAGGGTATTTGATCATGCGACTGAGCAAGCTTCAGATACTCTCCAGTGCATCTTTTATCAGCCTCATGGAAGGGTACATAGCAGTGGGTTACTCCAATGACATATTCTGATATTCTGCAGATGTGACTGTGGGTTATTTCAAGCATATGTATTAGTACACCATTTGTGCCATGCAGGTGGTGCATACCTTCAGTCAGTCATAGTTACCATTGCATGTGTAGTTACACCTTTCTGCCTACTGTTAGTACATTTGACAGGGTGTCAGTGGGGCACAGTTGACATTTGTTTTCACATGAGGGACATCCCTGTAACTCAGTCACAGTTGCTATGTCTGATCTCTTAACTATTCAACTATGGCAGTGTTTATCCTGCTCTGAGTATGTGTGTGACTTGCCAAATGCTACTGTGACATTATTAACTAGTAGCTACCAACTAGCATGACTGTTTCTCAGCACACAGTACTATTTTACAAATCCACTAGATTTGACAGTAAATATACATGACATGCTTTGTGTACTAGACTTGCTATATTCCCTTTACATTAATGCCTACTATTTTATGATATACTTCTTTCAGCACAATGTTCTTGTAGAGCAGTCATGGCTTAGTGGTAAGTCATGCAGACTAGTGTTTCCAAGGTCCTGGGTTAGAGACTGAGGGAGGTATTTTATTTTGCTGCTGAGAAAACTACAGGCCTTGTCATTCAGAGTGACTAAGGCACTTTTAAGCAGTTGTAAGCGGGTTAGCACTGGTTTGTGCGGAGGTCATGCATGCGCACTGCAGCTTGGCTTCGTGCACACCCGCTTACTACTGCTTAAAAGTGCTTACTCTCGCGCACACCCGCACTATTTTCTTTTAAAGAAAAGAAAATGGGGAGATAGGAAAGTGGTGAAAAAGGGGGCACAAAGAGGATAGGACAGTAGGAAAACAAGCTCGGGTTTTGCAGAAGGGATGTAGGAAAGGCCCATAGCTGCCCATTTCTTCATCAGTAACAGCTGTGCATATGTTTGTAATTTGGTGTGAAATTTGAAACCTTCCACCCCTGAGAGAGGTGTCAGGACAATCATATTTGTTGTACAGCCAATTGTAATTGCCAGTTTACATGTCCAGCAGACATGGGTGCAAAACGGGCAGCTATGTATGGGGCATAATTTTTTTGTGGGTACAGAGTGCCCTTTTTTTTTTTTCAGGTGAGAGTGGTATGTCAGGTACAGGAAGTTGGTACAGCTGGGGAGGTAGGTAGGGGAGATTAACAGACAAGACAAACAAGATGCATACAGGGGTGGTGTATGACACATGTGGGGAGGTTACACAATTGACGGGGACGGATGTTTGGATATCTCGAGCCCATGAGCCCACAGATGGCAACAGTGGAACTGAGACCCCACCCATGGGCAGTTGCCACTGTGCCTTCACTTTCCAGGATGGGGCTGTGCTGGGGGCTGTGTAGGCCGGGCAGCAGGCACGCCCATGAGTTGTGCCACTCGTGCCTCAAGCTGGCATAGGGGCCCAAGCACAGCGTGCCGGATCTCCCTATGCACCACAGTCCAGACACTACGGAGGGTGAGTGGATGTTCTCCTCCAGCCACACTTGCAGAGGGGGGACTAGCCCCATCCCCTGCAGCACTTCCACCCACAGGTGGCACAGGGCCACCGGAGGAAGGTCCGGCCTGGGCACTACTGCCAGGTGCACTCGCCAGCTGAGGTGGGAGAGGTTGGTCTGCTGGAACCCTCCTTCCCTGTCGTCCTATGTTTTGCATTATGTTATGACAGTTTGGGTTAGTAACATACAATACCATTCACAATTAGTTGTAACAGCATGCATTAGTATTCCCATTAACCAAACACCTATAAATTCAAGCCATTGAACAGCAAGCATAACACATGCATAATTTGAACAGCAATACACAATCCAACAACATGCAGGGTTGATTGATGGCAACAGGCCATCAGGTTTGGATGTATGAACAGGGTACATGCATCAACGTACATGCAAATATTTATGAACCAACAGGACAAACGTCCAGGTGTGTTAATTGTGAATGCACATACCCATTTCACGTGGAATGGATTATTTGTGGTTATAGGGTAGGGTGAAGAAATATTTCATTAACAACTTCAAATACCTATACATATGCTGTACATTTCTACTAGCTGCAGATATATACACACTACAGGTCTGACTACAGTTTCCTATGTGATAAGTAATTCAGGTTGGTGATAGGAATGTTACTGCTACATCAATATACATTTCATATTTATTCATGCACATTCATATATGGCTCTGTTCAGCTACATCATCCTGCTACATTTGCTTTATATGGCTATAGACAACTGTGGATGTTTGGTATTTCATACAACCATACTATCTGCATATTGCAAACTGAGAGCAACATTTCCAGATTTTGGGACACACATTCCAGCTTCAGTACTTTTTTTCAACACATGTTGCTGTTTGGTTCTGCCTGTCACATTCATTTCATTCTGTACTGACTGCAGTATACTTTATTCAGGAGTTATTACTACTTTATTGGTGGATTCATACCTCTTTCTCACACTCTCTCACTTGTTTTATTTTTACAATTCAGGATGGTACTTAATTCTAGGCTTTATTGACATGTTTTACTTTTAGTTATAACAATCCTTTCCAACAGTCTCACTTGTGTCATGTTTCAGAATTTAAACAGGGAGATATTTCACACAAGTGTTTTAATCAGCTTCTGTAGCTGTACTTTTCAGCCTGCTGCAGGTTATGTACTATTATATTACAGGTGGTACATCTTTATTTCAGACTTGTTTCATTTTTATTTTTGGATTACAGGCTGCATCACACTTTTGTAAGCAAGCAATACTTGCAAACTCTCTTACACTGTTACTTGCACATTTTATTGATAAGTGACTACACTGCACTCTTTTGCAAACTGTCATACTTATATATTTTTTTACAGTTACAGGGAGAGAATTACTGACCTGCCTGGTGGCACAACCGCACCAGCCTATCGGCATAGGCTCGACGGTTCATGGAACGGACACCTGCAACTGTAATATAAATGAAGTAATATTGGAATACACATCTCCATAATATCAGCTAGGTTAATTTCTTACATAAATAATTACATGTAACTTACTCAGTAGTGGGGTGTTGGGCATTTGCCGGGCCTCCTGGATCCAACGGTTCAGTTGGTCCTGCTTCCATCTCTTCAGGTCTGCATGGTGGTGATGGACCTGTTCACCAGTCCTTGGTATTCCTGTGGCACTGGTGAGATCATGTGCCAACCAGTCCCACGCCTCAGCCCTATATGCTCCCACAGGACCTAGCCCTGCATGAGTTGGGCCTCATGATCACGGACGAGGAGCCAAACCATATATTTGGACTCCTCAATGCCCCACCTCTGTGCTCGGAAGCAACTACCCTCTCCTACACCTGCCATCCTGGCTACAAGTCGGTTCCACAATTGGTTATGCTGTGTATTCCTGGCTATGGGGCTTATATATGCCATTTTTCCCGCACTTATCTGTGATTGGTCATTTTGGAATTGTATCAGCTTCACAAAACCTGCTTTGTCATGCTCCTCTTTCTATTCATTTCTATATATGCTATTACTGCATTTCTAAGTGCAACTGTCATGGCTTAGTGGTTCAGTACTTTGACTATGGTGCATGGTATCCTGGGTTTGAGCCTGGCCATTGCTTTTTATATTTTATGACTGTCTACACAGGCTAGGAGGGGTGTCTGTGTAAAGGCAGTTTTGATACAGCTTGCTCAACATTGCCCGTCGGTTAGCTTGTTGGCGCGGTGCGCAGCTCCGCGCAAACGGGTCACGCTGGCTTACGCGCTGTTTGGCTGTCAGCACACATATTATGCTCAGCTCAGCTGCGGGCACACAGTTTCAGCGTGTTGAAACACTGATCAACCCCGGGCACTCATTTTACACCTGTTAAGCCACTGCTCACCTACGGGCACACACTTTAATCCTGTTAAAACACTGCTCACCTACAGGCAGATATCCTCAACTTGTTAAACTGTAGCTCAGCTACAGGCACATCTGACATTTTTTTTTCTTATTATCTCACATTTCTTCAAAATACATGGCCCATTTCATTACATTTTACATAAAATATAATTTTATATATGTACATATATGTCAGGGAATTGTTTCGTGCTTATTTCACTAATGATAAAAATTGATGTTGTGGGGACTCAAACCATGCCTGCCTCCTCTCAGCCAATGTCTCTACCGCTACGCTATTGCTTCTTGGCTTACTTTGCATATTTAGTTCTTATATGCTTTTCCACTGACTGCTAACTGTGGCTAAGCGCTGGGCACGCCCACGCAAACGAGCGCACTCACGGGCAAACATCTTTACAACTTATAAAAAACTATAAGATGTTCATTTATACATTTTATGTTCATAGTCTGTGGGGGCATGTGTTGTGTTTATTCACATTTACACGGACTCTGTAGTGGGGGTTTACTTTCGGGACTTTTACTCTTCTGGGGTCATGTCCGTTTGCAGGGCTCCCCTACTGTCTTACACAGACCGTGTTAGCCTTAGGTGTGATTCAGCATGCCCTCATGCATATGCATGGCATGCTGACGTCACACCGTTTAACTGCAGCCTCCGTGTAAGCCTTGTAACTCTTACACGGAGGCTTCGTGAATCCTGCCCTGTAATTTTAAAGTAGAATACCGCAGATTTTGTATGATTGCCATAGCCCAAATGCAGTTTACGCTGGGGTTTGTGACACTTACAGTAGTTTCTACATAGGTAAAATCTATCTATGAATTTATAGTAAAATAAAAGAGCACTGTGCTGCTATCCACAAAAAGGGCTTGCAAAATGCATTAATCAAGCATAGTTTATACTGCACAAACTTCCAAAAGTTTATATTCATAGTGCTTAAAAAACTTGATGCTTGTTATGGGGATATTGACACTTTGCTGGAAGTACGTGAACTGAAGTGGAAACTACTCCTTGGGGCTGATTCATTCTGTGGACTTAATGAAACACTTAACATTAAATGTGCACTACGTTGGCTCAGGTAACCCCTCAGCAACCTTCCTGCCTTTAATATTTGTTTTTTCAAACTTGTTTCTGTCTTATTTTGGGTTTGTTTGAATTTTATTACCTTTTATTACCTTTGATAATGTTCAGGAATCCTCGGTGGTGCAACAATAGCGTTGTTACCTCACAGCAAGAGGTTCTTCCATTCAATTCTCAGCTGGAGCACCTTCTGTGTGGAGTCTGCATGCCCTGCCCACAGACGAGTGGCATTCGAAAGACATGTGTAGAATGGGCATGCCTTCGTTGAAGGTTGGGCATCGAGCTGGCACCTCGGCACTGTAAAAATCTACTGCCAATCATTAGCGGACCGGAGGTGTCTGGCCTGGTACACACACGCACACACACACACACACACACACACACACACACACACACACACACACACACACAAACACACACACACACTCAACCCCGTTTACCCATTTTTGCACATAGGGTTGGGGTGCCACATCAACAGTGACATCATTTATAGCCAGTCTTCACAGCACAAGAGACAGAGAGAGTATGCTGTAAGGTGGGTACAAAATGGTCTGGGTGTCATATTCCTTTAGAAGATAAGCAGTACCTACAATATAAAAAGGGACCTTGGATATTCATATTAAATTGTCCAGAGTTAAGGAAGCAGCTTTACAAATCACCAAATAGGGAAGACGGAGTACTGAAATGCACTGGAAGAGGCATCATCAGTAGTTAACTCTATAGAGACAGTTATCAAGATCCTCTCAGGAATGGTGTTTGCTCCTCAGGAGATCTCATTTTCATGATGACACAGGCAGAAAGTTTACTTTGACTATGACTTTGAGAATAGAAACAATTCAACAAAAGTCAACAAAAAGGCACATGGTCTGTATAATAAGCCATATGTAGACAGGCAGATAGGGTTTAGCACAAGTAATCCCTAACAAAGGAAGTAAATATGATAAAAATACTTAGGGATATCAGCAGATGTAGTGCATTTCAAATGGGTACACAAGAGGGTGGCATTTAGAGATACAATGTGAAAAGCTCAAGGAGGGAACTAAGGAGCATTTTCTACAGGAAAGGGTGGTAGTTGATTAGAATAGTCTTTCTGATGAGCCTGTTGCATCCAAATCACTAACAGAAGTCAAGAATGCATTGGATAGATACAAGGTGGTTTTATGTTTGGTTGAAAAAAAAACGTACTGTGGATTTTATTTTATCCATCCCGTCTGATCCAAGTACTGCGACATGAACCACTTGTCAGATCCTGTCCAGTCTTCTGCTACTGTTACTTGCCTTGAACTCCTTCAGAAAATCTCCCATAATTCCTCTCTGTCCTCAGATCATTTGCCATCATTATGAATTAGATTTGCACATTATTCAGCTAATTGCTCCAATACTTTCATTTTATTCTTATACTTAATAGTTTTATCCGTTATAAAGAGTCTCCCTATGACTTATATAAGCCCTTTGTTTTCTATTTTTCTGCTTTCACATTTAAAAAAGTTTCCTCAACTGCTTCATAGCATTAGGCAGGAGGCCTAATGTTGTCTCATTGTTCCTTTCTCCCATATATTAGAAAATTAGAGTTTTTCCTATTTCTTGTCATTTTCTTGACAGTTTTTTTACATGAAGTATTTTTGTATTGTTGGAAGTTACTTTTTTTCATGTACATGGATGCACATCTTTCCATGAATTGTGCCATATGTAAAGTCTTTGGGCCTCTCTCGGTAAAAGAATGGAGAAATAAGGTTATCTTAAAAGGTCTCATCCATGCATATTCACAGGCTACTACTTCATGCAACTGAGAAAAATGCAAAAATTAAGAAAAGGAAAAGAACAAAGATAGTGAAAAAGGAAATCTCTAGATTTGAGCCATTATTTGACTCTGAAGATTCCAAGGCAAAAAATAGTGCACCCACGTTCAGCCCCAGTTTAGTGCATTCAACTTCTCCTCCAAAATTGTTGTATTTTTGTTATTAAAAAAAAACAGTTTTTTTTATTTTTTTTAAAGAATATGCAAATACATTAATAAAAGAAAACCTTCAAATACTAGTGCCTATAATTTATTAGCCATTGTTCTTAGTACTAGCACAATGGATATGAAATCATTCAAACCAGGAGAAAACATTGCACCCACCCTAAGCTGCCAAAAAGTTCTGTATTATTTAATGCAGTCTTCCACTCCACCCCAAGGGGGTCCCCAGGGATCTGATTGATAATCCCAAACATAGGTAAATTTTGTAAAATTCGTACATATAATGGAATGTTTATACAGTGCATTATTTTCCCTCCCATTATTAATGTCATATACATGCACATAAATTCTTGTTTTTAATGCACGTTTCGTTTTACCTATATAATAGCTAATACAACTTTCACATGTGTCTCTATTTGCATCAAAAATAAATATACTTCAAGGATGGTCAAGCAGGACAATGCACTTGAGGTCTTCCATGTTCAAATCACCATAGGTAAAATCCAGTACCACTTCCTTGCAAGCTATAGGTTCCCCTCTATGATCCAGGAAACCCATATCATGTATTTAAACTTATTAGAAACACTAACCATCCAACCAATACCATATTCATGGGTGACTTTAATTACCCCACTATTAACTGGGAATCCTATATGACATCAAACGTATATGCACAGAGATTCTTGGATTTTGTAAACACAAACTCCCTGGACCAGATAGTCAATACACCAACAAGGGATGCAACCATACTGGATCTGGTCCTTACAAATATGGGAGAAAGCTACCCACACCCTACTGTAATGCCTTCCCTGGCAAGGTCAGACCACAAAAATGGTCTCCTTTAAAGTAAAAATAAAACCTGGACCCCCAGCTAAGCCTGGAATATTCAGGAACTATTCTAAGGCTAACCTCCTACTATTAAGTGAGAACCTGGCAAAATTTCAAGCCCCCTATAAACCCTGAGAACACTTCTGCCTATGCAGAACTGTTCACAGAAGCCCTGTACAAGCATGTTAATAGCCACATAGAAGCAGGTGTACCCACCAGGAAGAAGTGCAGAACTAACTAAAAAAAAAGCCACCCTGGTGGAATCAAAAAATCAATCGAATGTTTAACAGGAGGAAGAAAATCATGGCAAAAATTAAGAGAAGCAGCACCCAGCAGTTTAAAAGCACTCTCATTAAACTAAACAAACAACTCAAAGGACAAATAAAGTCTACCAAAGCCAAATCTGATGTAAGGTTGGCCTCCCAGCCCAAGGACAACCACAAAGCATTCTTTAGCTATGTCCACAACCTCAAAGGCAATGCACAATTGTGTGCAGAGCTCATTGTAAATGGAGCCACCTATACTGAGCCAGAATATATAGAAAACCTACTGGCCAATAAATTCAGCTCCAACGTTACTCCTCTCTCCCCCTCAACCTTCCCTGAGGAAATATAATCAAATATAACATCCCCTGCTGTCACTAGGGAACAGATGTTTAATGCTGTCTCTAAGACCAAGAACACTGCATCAATGGGCCCAGACAATATCCCAGGATGCCTTGTAAACAGTATGAAACATGACCTATCAGGGTCTCTGGAATTAATATTTAACTGTAGCCTCCAAACAGGCTTCATGCCTCATGAATGGAGAAAGGCTACAGTCATCCCTCTGCACAAAGGTGGCCATCTACAGACCCTGTAAACTATAGACCCATAGGTCTCACGAATCTTAAATGCAAAGCCATGGAAAGAATTATCATGGAAATGATCAATAGAGATATAGTAAGCCTCTAGACACTGGGCTCAACCCAGTTTGGTTTCATAAAATCCAGATAATTCCCACTCAACCTGGTGGACTTCTTTGAGAAGGTCACCAAAGCAATGGATGAGGGCAAAATCATTCACAATGCCTACCTTGACCTGGCCAAGGCATTTGACTCAATACCCCACTCAGGCATTGTTGACAAACTCAAGTGGTTAGGTACAAACTTGTATGTCACCCAGTGTCACCCAGTGGACAGCCAACTTGGTTCACAGACAGGACCGAGGAAGTTAGAATTGGGGAGTCCACCTCTACACAGAGGCCAGTCACAAGTGGAGTCCCTCAGGGATCAGTCCTTGGACTGCTTCTTTTTGGTATTTACTTCTCAGAAGTCAAAGGCAATGTCAGTGGCCTCTGGCTGACTAAATTTGCAGATGATTGCAAATTAGGAGCTGTCATTGAATTTCACACTGACACAAATGTTCTCCAGGAGGGGCTGACACAGACAACCAAGGGGTGTCAGTGTCATGGATTAAAACTAAATGCCAAGAAATGTATAAAATTATCCTTTGGGAAGTCATACATTCCTGGTAACTATCATATTCACAACACACCCCTTAGAGTGACCCAGTAGTCAGGGACTTAGGGACACACATAGATAGTAATTGAGCCTTTGATCATCACATGTATGCAGTGGTGAGGAAATCATTCTATGTTCTGCAACTTATTAACAAAGGAATGGCATCCAAGCCCAAGGAGGTCATTGTTCCACTGTATTCAACATTCATCAGACCTATCATTGAGTAAAATGCTCCCTTTGGTATGTACCTAACCAGGCACATTCAATAACTGGAATGTCCACAGAGGTTCCTCACTAAAAGAATACAGGGCATAAGTAATGTGCCCTGTCAGACCACCTCAAGGCCCCATCCCTGTATTCTGTCTCCTATAGGTTTTTGAGGGGAGATCTAGCATACAGGGCATTGTCAGACCTACTCTGATGAACCTCCTGAATATCCACAAAACAAACAGCACCAGAATTATCTGTTCTAAAGACTTAAACCTTGCCTGCAATATAAATAGGACCTGCTGGAGAGATAAATATGTATCCCAGAGACTACCCCGTCTATGGAACAGGCTCCCCATCCATGTGAAGCAGAGTTCCTCCCTAACCCAATTCAAGTGCAACTTGGACAATTGGATGGGAAACCGGAAATTCATCCCTGGTTTGGCACCTATGTCTCTGATGCAGACAAGTAACCTATAAATGGTTCATCTCCCAGGCCCATGCTTACACTTATCAAGGGTATCAGAACTTGTCAGAGATTTGGGATGCATGGCTATGCTTAAAAGGCCCTTGTGATCATTAGCCTATCAAACACCACCTATGAACCTGTGAACATTTAGCCTGTTTTTGTTTTCATTGAATTGTCTAATATAATCTCAGTTTCCTTTGTAATATATGAGCATTGTCTACAACCACCCCAAGCTACCGTACCCTTATTTCTCTTATTCAGTTTAATCTCAAATAATCTTTTAACATTAGCCACAATTTTAGTAATAAGCAATGGCTCATTTCCTACCTTAATATAAATATCAGGATTTGCCTAAAAATATACCTTTTTTTTTCTAATATCTTCCTTAATTTCCTTAGAATATTGATATACTGTATAATGCAAGCTTTCTTATAAGCTGCTATCTCAGAAACACTCTTGTTATAATCTAAACAAGTATCTAGGAGCAGCCTATATATACCTCCCACCCCACTCTTTATAAACTTCTTCAAAAATGTTGTCCACTAAACTCTTAGGGTAATCCCTAGCATAGAAGATATTTCTGAGTGTTATTAGTTAATTCCTGACATCCTCATGGTGCGATGTCATCCTGGCAACATGTATTGCTTGCCTCTTAACCAAACACCTTTTGTGCTAATGGATGGTGACTAGAATATTGCATGTAGGAATTGCCAAAAGTGTCCTTATGGTAAATATTAGGTTTAAAACCATCTTGGCAATGAGAAATAAATGTGTCCAAATAACTGATCTTTGCTGTATGAGACATATGAGCAACTTAAAATATTCTGTAGTATTAAGTAATATACCTCACAAAAATATCGACTTCTCCTCTGGTACCTTTCCACAAAATAAAGATGTCATCCAAAAATTGCAAATATAAATGTAACTTTTTTACGTATGTACCATTAAAAACATATTTCCATTCCCAACCCAAAAGTTCAAGTTTGGCATACACTGGGGTACACATGCCAACCATGGAAACCCCTTTTATTTGCTGAAAGTACTCTTCATCAAAAAATACTAATTTTTTTTTTAATTAGTGCCATTAATTCAACATCTAAAGTTATTTGATTGTGAGCAAGAGACTAACAGGAAAATAAAATGCTTTGAATAAATTCCAAGCCTGCATCTTTGGGTATAACCGAGGAAAGATCCTTAACATCCATATTCAGAAATAAGAGGTCTTTTGCCTAAATATCTTTTTTGAGATGTCCAAGGAATTCCCGTGTCTTTAAATGATCTGCCACATGTTTAACCCATTTGTCCACCAAAATGGACAGCGAATGCATCTTACAACCACTTGCAATAACAATGGGCTTGAACATCAGATTAATAACATCTTTATGAATCTTGGGGATTCCAAAAATGGAGGGGATAACTGGTTTAGGATTAACCAAGAATTCATATATTTTTAATAAAATCTGGTGATTTAATATATACTCCTCTAAGTATGAGTCAGTCCTACTATAAGCTATACTAATCTGATTCTTAGACACAGGAACATATGTGTTCTCATTGAATAATTTTTTTTCCATAGCATTAGAATAATTTTCACATTAAAAATAATGACTTATCCTCCTTTATCTGGTTTCATAATACAAATTGTGTTATCCATCCTAAACTGGTCAAACAATGAAACCTCATCCCAGCAAAGATTGGTACAAAACATGTGCTTACTAGAATAAACCTTGTAAATATCCTCCATTACAGCTCTCTCAAAACCACTTAATAAGAGATGTGGGGGTTATGGTACTTTTTCTCTTAAGAGAACCATCGGCATGGGTCAAACTCTGGCGCATCATGTTATCTTGACCTGAGAATATAATACTGAAATTTAACTTCCTCATAAATAATTTTAATTCAACCAAACTGTCTGCTACATCCACTTTTTTACTAGGCACAAATTTAAATCCTTTTAAAAATAACAAAAATGTTCTTTAGTGATTGTATTGTTTGTACAATTATACATGTTAAATCCCTCAAAAGTATTAACAATTTGACAACTGGTAGAAACTAATTCCTGTTCAAGCCGCTCCCTCGGTTCACGTGACCCTTCTAATGTTGTACCATGGAATTCGGGGGGAATTCCTTCTCTGATAATTCCTCCTTGTTAATCTGATGAAGCGTGCATGAAGCATGCGAAAGCGCTCATCTTTTGGTTTTTTAATAAAGCTGATTTACATCCAAAGTTAAACTTCTTTTTTGTGCTAATGGGTGGCCACTAGAATAATGTAGGTAGAAATTGAAAAAAGTGTCCTTGTGGTAAATATTAGACTTAAAACTATCTTGACAATGGGAAATAAGTATGTCTAAATAATTGATCTTTACTGGATGAGACGTATGGGTACACTTAAAATATTCTGTAGAATCATTAATATACCTCACAAAATTGTCAACCTCTGCTCTGGTACCTTTTCACAAAATAAAGATGACATCCAAAAATTGCAAATATAAATGCACATTTTTTTCCATATGTACTATTAAAAACATATTTGCTTTCCCAGCCCAAAAGGACAAGGTTGGCATACACTGGGCACACGTGGTACCCATGGATATACCTTTTATTTGCTGAAAGTACTCTCTATCAAAAAATACAATTGTTTTTTTTTAAATTAGTGTCATTAATTCAACAACTAAAGTTATTTGGTCATGAGTAAGAGAAGAAAAGGAAAATGAAATGCTTTCAAAAAATTCCAAGCCTACATCTTTGAGTATAACTGAAAAAAGATCATTGACATCAATAATCACAAATAAGAGATCTTTTGCTCAAATGTATTTTTTGAGACGCCCAAGGAATTCCCAAGAGTCTTTAATTAAAGGAGGTGTGCGATCTGCCACATGTTTCATCCATTTGCCACCAAAATGGTCAGAGAATGAGTCTTAGAACCACTTTTAGAAACAATATGCCTGAACGGTGAATTAATAACATCTTTATGAATCTTGGGCATTCCAAACATGGACGGGATAGCTGGTTTAGGATTAACCACACGTTCATATATTTCTAATGAATTCTGCTGATTTAATGTATACTCCCCTAAGTATGAGTCAATCCTATTATAAGCTATATTGATCTGATTCTTAGACTCCAGAACATATGTGTTCTCAACGAATAAAATTTTTGCATAGCATTAGAATAATCTTCTACATTAAAAATAATGAACCCCTCCCTCTTTATCTGGTTTCATAATATGAATTGTATCCATCCAAAACTAGTTAAACAAAGAAACCTCATCCTGGGAAAGGTTGGTACAAATCTTGTGCTTACCAGAATAAACCTTGTAGATATTCTCCATCACATCTCTCAAAAACAATAAGGGATGGAGGGGGGATTAAATGTAATGTTTCTCTTAAGAGAACCATCTGCATGGGTCAATCTCTGGCATGTCATGTTGTCTTAACATGAGAACACAATACTGAAATTTAGCTTCCTCTTAAATAATTTTAATTAATCCAAACTGTCCGCTAAATCCACTTTTCTGTTATACACAGATTTAAATCCTTTCAAAAATAACCAAAATTGTTTTTAGTGACTGTTTTGTTTGTATAATTATAAATGTTAAATACCTCAAAAGTGTTAACAATTTGACAATTGACTAATTCCTGTTCAATCCTCTCCCTCAGATCAAGTGCACCTACTGATGTTGTACCATAGAATTTGGGTGGGAATTCCTTTTCTGATAATTCTTGCTTGCTAATCTCTCCAAGCAATTGGAATTCTGAAAATTCTGTTCACGATAACCATAACACTTTTCTTTGTAATCATGAATATCATCAACTCTCCCCTCCCTATGGTCACTATAGCCTGTCTCATTGTAGTCTCCACTATTAAACCTAACTAACTTATTATAATTTTACTATTGTTCCTACCCTGAGGAGAAGGTAGCAACCTTGAAGTAGGATTTATTTATTATTTATTTATTTACATTTGTTAACTGGGTTAGTCCAACAGGGCCAAGAGAGCCCTTTTTCATCTGAGACCCAAGGAGAAAAGCTCCAGGAAAGTAATTAAAAATAAGAAAAACCTAACAGTTCAAGTGGTAAGATACTTAGCAGTACAAAAATAGAGAGAAATATACAATATGGATATATACAAGGCAAAAGTACAGTATTTTGAGAATGCAGTAACAATATGTTTGAGAAATTTGGTTAGCATTAATTTATTTACAAGGAATGTAGCAATGCCTAAAATAAAAAAAATCAGAGTAACATAAATTCATAGGGGTTCATAGGTAGGTACTAGGCTATCTGCCTGAAGGCATTTATAAGCCTAGCTGGAAAGTGTTGGCTTTTGCCTATCCCTTAGATTAGTTCCTTGTGTCTCTGTAGAGCAGAGCCATTGAAGTGATCCCTGGGGTATACTTTCTGTTTCCTATCCACTCATCAAGGTTTCTCTTGAAGAGGGTTAGCGAAGGGCTCTGCCTAATGTCAATTGGAATCCTGTTCCAGAGCTTGGGAAGTCTTGGGGACAGGAATCTATCCCTCCAGCACGTTCTGTTTATTGTTTTGGTTAGGTTTATATCCCTCGAGCATGTGGCTCAAGGGGATATGGTTTTCTTTTGGTGGAGCATGTCCATCTATTCTGGGTTGGACATGGCCTTGTATGTCAGGCAGAGATCACCTCTGAGTAGGCGGTATGCAACCGATTACAGCTGGAGTTTCTTCAGTTAAGCTGCATAGGGAATCTGTTTGAGGCCAGTGATCCTCTTGGTGAGTTACTTCTGTGGTCTTTCCAGCTGTTGCAGATGTCTTGTAAGGTACATCCCAAAAGGGGCATTGTACTCTATGATGGGTCTGATGAGTGATGCTTATAGGGGCACAATGACCTCCTTTGATCTGGATGCAAACCCTTTTTGTGATTAGGTGGGCCACATAGAAGGATTTTCTAACCACTTTCGCAATGTGATTGTCAAAGGAGAGGTTACTATCTACTTGGGTCCCCAGACCCCTTATAATGTCTTCCATATTTAGGGAGCTACCACCTATGTGGTAGTTTGTGGGCACTATGTTTTTTTCCAAAGAGGATGACTATGCACTTTTTGGCATTTAGCTTGAGGCCATGATTTTGACACCAGGTATCTGTCTCAGTGAGACCCTTTTGGAGGATGTCTGTGTCAGCCAGAGAGTCAATTATATCCCCTAGTTTGCATTAGTTTGCAAACTTGGTCAGCCATAGTCCTCCTGAGCTTGCTTGTACCTCTGAGAAGTATATGCCGAACAGGAGGGGTCCTAGGACTGAGCCCTGGGGAATGCCACTTGTAACTGGTTTAGAGTCAGACATAGCTCCCGCAATTCTTACCATGTGGGTTCTGTCCATGAGCCAGTTGGCAACCCATCTCGTGACATTGGGGTTTATGTTCAGGCTGGTGAGCTTGTCTATAATACCTGAATGGGGAATTGTGTCAAAGGCCTTTGTGAGGTCTAGGTAGGCTGTGTGGACCACTTTTCCCTCATCTATAGCCTTGGTAACTGTCTCAAAAAAGTCCACCAGGTTTAGGAGGTATGATCTGCCCTTAACAAAGCTGAAATGGATAGCATCCAGTGTTTGGAGGTTCCCAATGTCTCTGTTAATGAGATCCATGATGATGCACTCCATAACCTTGCAGACCAAGCTATTTAGGCTTATCAGGGTTTGTTGTGGCTCCACCTTTGTGGAGCAGAATAACTGTTGCTGTGCTCCACTATATGGGCACGTAGCCTGTGGAGAGGCTGAGTTTGAACAGTGTGTTTAGGTGGGGGTTAGTTCATCTTTGAGCTCATATAGGACGCAGCCTGGGACACCAGCCAGTCCCATTGATGCTGTGTTTTTGGCTTTGGGGAGAGCTATTTAACCTGAGTGTCTGTGATTTCAGGGGCACTACATTCTTCTGGTATGGTTATGGGCCCTTTTGGGGGTGAGTGGGTGGTGAAGTTTGCACTGAACCTGTCTGCTAGGATGTTGGTGATATCAGTCAGTTCAGTGTATTTTTTGCCATTCTGCACTAACTCCGAGCAGATATGAGAATTGCCGCTTAGAGTTTTTACATAGCTAAAGAATGCCTTGTGGTTATCTTTGGAGTCCTTGGCAATTTTTCTTTCGAAGCTAGCCTTGGATGATTTTATGAGGGATCATAGTTTCCTGCTGATACGGATCATGGATGTCTTCCCTTCTTGGGATTTTACCCTTTTCTGTACTAGTTTCCTCCTTCTATTGTATTGCTTGTTTATAGCAGGGGTCCACCAGACTGGTTTCCTTTTCTTGGAGGAGTGAGTCTTGGTTTTGCTTGGGATAGCACGATCCATGCATTTTTGTAGGTGCCCATAGAGTGCATTTGTAAGGGATTTTGCATCTTGGACAGCGTAATCATTTAGCATGGGGGCTTTGAAACTTTCCACCTCGGTCTTAAGTAACATGGTTTGCTTTTGAAAAGTTTTTCACTGTGGTTTCTTTGACTGGGGGTGGGGGTGGATTGTGGATATCCAGAGTGATTAGTTTATGGTCAGTGGAACGCCGATCACCCATGTTGGTGATGACTAGGTCCAATATGTTGTCACCTCTCGTGGGGGTGTTGACCAGTTGATCCAGGGCATTAGAGTTTATAAATTCTAGGAAATGTTGGGCAATGGAGTTAGTACTTGAGTAGTTCTCCCAGTTAATGTATGGGTAATTGAAATCACCCAATATCAGGCTGTTTGATAGGACCTTTATGTTTCCCAGTGTTTCCAGAAATGCAAAATGGGGTCCTGGGACATGGCGGGTGATCTGTAGCAAGCTACAATTTGGATTGCAGTTTTGCCCATTGTTAGTTGCGCGTGGATGATCTCTGAAGCATCGTGCTGTGCCACTAACCTGGAGGTCTAGGTATCCTTGATGAATATGGATACGTCCCCACCTTTTATATTTCGGTCCTGATTTTGTGGTCAAAATGTATGATATGAGTTGTAGCCTGGTAAAGCTGGGGTGGTCTCTGGAGCCTTAAACCAGGTTTCTGTTACTGCACGTACATCAATTTTCTCCATACTGAGGAGTGCCGTGAGTCCATGCATTTTGAGGTTTAGACTTCTGGTATTGAGTAGCATTACACTCAGATTTTTGTTACTTGTGCTATTTACGGTGGTGGGTTTGTCTTTTGAGCCTTGCCTAAAAAAGGCACTATGGGGGTGGCAAGAGCCTTGGCCAGTAGTCGAAAGTCTAAGGGTGACAGGTGCAAGCCACCTCTAGCGAAGCAGCGTGGCTTGTTGAGCATGTCATCCCAGGCTGACAAACACTGGATCCCCTTTGAATGACACCAGAAGCTTAGCCAATTGTTGAAATTGATCATTTTTTTCTTTATACCATGTTATCATTCTTGGTGAGGACAGAATGGCACTCAGGGTCAGGATCATACCGGATCAGAGAGCTCCTCTGTGTATCTTTTCATTTAGTCCAGGGAGGTACAGCTCAGGTCATTCACACCAAAATGGACAATGACAGAGTCATATTTGTTTCTGGAGTGACCTGAGTGCTTGTGGTATGTGGTGGATCCTGGCACCTGACAGGAAGCTAACCGTAACCTTCTCCTTGTTCAGCCTAGTGAGTGGGACGTCAGTGTGCCTGATTATAGAATCACCCATTACTAGTATATTGGGTATGTTATTTTCCCTTAAGGGCTGTTATTGCATGGCACACTGGTTTTGTGAAGTATGCATTTCATGGTTTGTGTTGGGGGGGTGGAGGTTGCTTGGATGTCTGCTTTGGAGGTCTCTGTTGCTTTTGCAGATTTTTATTTAGAGCCTCCGAGTATGTTTTCATTTATATATGTGTGCTTTTGCCAGTCCTGGTTTCGTACGTCTGTGTGAGACTGGTGGTGTGATGCAAGTAATTCCTTTCTCCTCTTGACTGCCTGGTCCAGTCTTAGGTTGAGAGAGCTTAGCCTCCAGTTTGGCTGTGTAATTGCATCTCTTGCATGTATTAGTGTTTAGTGGTAGGAAGAGAGGGTTGTCTGTGTACATGAGGCAGTTGTAACATTACCTCAAAATGCCCAGATTCACCAGTTGGACCAGAGAGTACACCTGAAACTGCCCTTTGGACATGCCTAGATAGGTACAGTGAACTCTTTTACTGATTGACTGGTAAGGTCGAATATAGAGCCTTGCCTTTCTCTACAGTATAGGGGGGGTCTAGTGCTAAGGTTTATAAGTGCTTGCTATGAGTTTTGAGCAAGTGCCGGGCTGAGAAATGAATGGTTTGAGTACTTAAATTCAACGTTTGTCTAGTTCCAAGGAAAAAATTGAAGAATAGACTTTGTGGAGCCGAGAAGAGTTATACCACAGCTAACCGGCACTGCCCAGCATGCAAAACCACGCAAATGCAGGTTTTATTGCAGGGAAATTAGAGAGATAGAAATTAACCCAAAATGGCTAATAAACTACTAATTTCTGGGCTGAAACCACTCCTCCAGGGACAGATAGGCTGCTCAAAGCTCCCCTATCTCACAGGTGAACAGAGAAACTTCCTTCTATCCAAGTAAGGTATGGGCAAACACAGAAACTTATAACACAACCCTGAATTCAGCACTAACATGAAAACTGGACTATACTAGCTTAGAAAGGTGGAAAACAGGTTTTTTTTTTTTTTGTTTTTTACAAAAAATAAAGCATATACAATCAAAAAATACTTTAAATGCACATAAATGGCTATCACACTTGAGTGTGTAGCCTGCAACAGTTAAACAGGTAATTTAAACACAAAACAACTTTGTTAAAGTGCAGACAGTAAAATAAGTACAATATGTAGCTGAAACAAGCTTTCTAAATCACAGAAACTCTAAAAAATCGTCATTTATGCGGAATTAGCTAAATGCAACAAGAAATGCAGAAAAAATGATACTTAATCACTCAAAAGTCTCTCTTTTGTCTCTCTGCTGCTGTAGAACTCTGCAGGGCACCAGGCAGGAGCTTGTTCAGCTGTATACAAGCGCAAAAACATTGCAAATGTGGGTTTTATAGCAGGGAAATGAAAGAGATAGAAATTAGCCCAAAATGGCCAATAAACTACTAATTTCTGGGCTGAAACTACTCCTCCAGGAACAGATAGGCTGCTGAAAGCTCCCCTCTCTCACAGGTGAACAGAGAAACTTCCATCTATCCAAGTAAGGTATGGGCAAACACAGAAACTTGTAACACAACCCTGAATTCAGCACTAACCTGAAAACTGGACTATACTAGCTTAGAAAGGTGGGAAAACAAGTATATTTTTTTGTTATTTTTTTTGTTTTTTTGTTTTTTTTCAGAAAATAAACCAGATACAATCAAAAAAACACTTTAAATGCACATAAATGGCTATCACACTTGAGAATATAGCCTACAACAGTTAAACAGATAATTTAAACACAAAAACAACTTTGTTAAAGTGTAGGCAGTAAAATAAGTACAATGTGTAGCTGAAACAAGCTTTTTAAATCACAGAAACTCTAAAAAAGGCATTTTAGGCAGAATTAACTAAAGGCAGCAAGAAAATATAGAAAATGATACTTAATCGCTCCAAAGTCTCTCTTTTGTCTCTCTGTTGCTGTAGAACTCTGCAGGGCACCAGGCAGGAGCTTGCTGAGCTGTATACAAGTGCAAAAACCTTGCAAATATGGGTTTTATAGCAGGGAAATGAAAGAGATAGAAATTAGTCCAAAATAGCCAGTAAACTACTAGTTTCTGGGCTGAAACCACTCCTTCAGGGACAGCTAGGCTGCTCAAAGCTCCCCTCTCTCACAGGTGAACAGAGAAATTTCCTTCTATCCAAGTAAGATATGCGAAAACACAGAAACTTGTAACACAGCCCTGAATTCAGCAATAACCTGAAAACTGGCCTATATTAGCTTAGAAAGGTGGGAAACAAGTATATATATATATATATATATATATATATATATATATATATATATATATATATATATTTTCAGAAAATAAAGCAGATACAATCAAAAATCACTTTAAATGCACAGAAATGGCTATCACACTTGAGTGTGCAGTCTACAACACTTAAACAGGTAATTTAAACACAAAAATGACTTTGTTAAAGTGCAGGCAGTACAATATGTAGCTGAAACAAGCTTTTTAAATCACAGAAACTCTAAAAAAGCAGCGTTTTAGGCAGAATTAGCTAAAGGCAGCAAGAAAATGCAGAAAAATGATAATCACTCCAAAGATTCTGTGCTGCTGTAGAACTCTGTAGAGCACCAGGCAGGAGCTTGCTGAGGTGTATACAACATAATGACATAGTACAACAAATATTCATTTAATAGCATAGGTACTAACTGCAGAGAGAGTAATATATGTAGACAGTTTAGGTAGATACCAGGCAGATATGTTAATTGAGAGAAGAAGAAATATTCATTAGGTAACTTCCTGACAAGTACAGATCCATGCATGTTGGAAGTGAATTTTATTTGCTTTTTGAATTTGCCGCATTTGGTAGTGGAGCAAAGGGACAATGGAAGTTTGTTCCATGAGTAAGCAATTGAAAGACTGTAAAGTATTTTTGCCAATATTTTTGTTTGGCTTGGTTACCTCCAGAAGGTTTTGTTGTGTGCTTCTGAGGTCACGATTGGGTGTGTAGGATGTAATTATTGATGTATGGGCAGGGCAGGTATTGGGGCTATTTAGGATGCTGTGTGCAATTTGTAGTTGTGATATTTGAAGCATGTGGGGGAGTTCTGGTCATCTTAAGCTTTTCAGGGATATACAATAATGGGATTTATAGCTATTACTGGCTGCAAATCTTGCTATCTTATTATAGGTGGTTTCTAGTTTGGTTAAGAGATTATTTTGGAAGCTAGTAAGTATGGGAGCAGCATACAGCAGGGATGGCAGAATAAATGTTTGAGCCAGTATAGGTCTAGATTTGTTAGGTATATATTTGTTATTGTGTTCAGAAGACATACGTTTTGAATGGACGTTTTGATACAGTTTAAGATATGTAGGTCAAATTTTAATTGATTGTCTGTAGAAGCACCAAGCAATTTGGTGTTTGAGTTGGTGGTGATAATTGTATTATCTAAGAATGAGATGGTGAAGTTGTCTTTAGCTGGACTGAGGGATTTTTTTTGGAAGGGAAAGGAGAAGTTTGGTCTTTTTGGGGTTGAGAAGCAGGTTGGTTTTTGTTAGCCATTGTTGTACTAAGCGCAAAGATTGCTGAGTGACAGTGTGGAGATTTTGTATATTATCGGAGGTGTTAATAATTGTAGAATCATCTGCATACTGTATTAAGGTAGAGTGGGGGCAGGAGACATGGAGGTTATTTGTAAATTTATTAAATCATTGGGGGCCCAGGACAGAACCCTGGGGAACCCTGGTCTTGACAAGATGGAAAGGGGAGAAGGATGTTTGCCATCTGATGAACTGATATCTGTTTGAGAGTTAGCTGTTAAACCAGGAGGTAGTGGAGGTAGAGAGTTCTAGGTTGGAAAGTTTGTTTAGTAGAATGGGGTGGGAAAAGGTATCAAATGCTTTGGATAGGTCAAGAAATAGAGCTGATACAAGTTTATCATCATTTTTGGCTTGGACAATGTTGTGTGTGAAAGATAGGAGGGCAGTGGTAGTACTGTGCAAGGGTCAGAAAACATGCTGTGTTGGTGTAATTAGGTTTGCTTGTAGGAGATGGTTTAGTATTTGTCTCTGTATACATTTTCCAGTATCTTAGATAAGGGGGGTACTATGGCAATATGCCAGTAATTTATGGGCTCTGTAGAATTTCCTCCATTGTAGAGAGGTATTATGAAGAGTTTTTTCCAGATATCCGGTACTATATTTTCTTGAATGGACCTATTGATAAGTATAGATAGAGGGCATGCTACAGATTCGGCTGCATGAGAGAAGTAATGGAGGGAGTTTGTCAGGTGATGAGGAACAAAGTTTGAGTATGTTAAGAAGTGATCTGATGAAGGAAGTTGCTACGGGTGCTAGGAAGAAAGGGAAGAGATGAGGTGGGAGGTGGAGTCTTAATATCAAGAGTTTCTGGTTTAGTAAGCTTTTCTATTGTTTCAATGAAAAAGTTGTTAAGTAGGGTTGCAGTTTCATTAGAAGGTTTGTTAAGGAAGGGGTTTGGTAAAGAGGGGTTCCCTGGAGATAGTAATTTATTGAGTGCCAGAATTTCTTCGGGTTGGAATGTGTGTTGCTCAGAGATTTTTGATAATTTTTTTTTTGGTCTAGTAAGATCTGCTTTTCTGTATGGTTGTGAAGCTGTTTATATAAGTTCAGGTGGAAAGTTGGGTTGTTATTTTTTTCCATACTCACCAGACACTGTCTCTCTTGTTCATAAGTGATCAAGTTGCCTGGTTTAGCCATGGTGCATAATTACATTTTAACCTAATTTTTCTACTGGGAGCCAGGGTGTTAAGGGTTGTAGATTTTAAGGTTACAAGACTCTGTATTGATGGCTCCTGTTAAGACTGGGAGAGTGTCTTACTACTGAGGTAGGAAGGTGGTCACTATGGGAGCTAGGTAGGGTGGAAGGGTTATGATACACTGGGGTTTGGATACTAATATCCAGTCAATGACCGAGCCGTTCTGGGAATTTTTTTGCTGGTGTTTGGGTGATGTGATTAGCTGGGTAAATTATAAAGGTTTATAGAGTAGCTAGGGGATGCAGTATTAACAAGGTTCCAGTCAATATTCAGATCCCCAAGGATGATGGTTTCATAGGGAATGGATGTAGAAATCCAAGAAAGAAACTGCACAAGTATGGGAATGTTTTTACCTGGGGGTATGTAGGTTGCTGCAATGACATGCTTTTTGTGTTGGTTTAGGTTACAGGTTGCTATATGTATTTCAGCAGGGCAAAAATTGGGGATGGCTATTGAGAGGGGGAGAGAGAGAGAGCTGGTCAGAGTACAGTATAGCTACTTTTTTTTACTTCTATCCAGTCAAACAATATTATAACCAGGGGGAAATTTCCCCGTTTGGAATATGAGGTTTTAGCCATGTCTCAGATAGACAAGTATATCTGGGTTATATTGACAAATACAGGTGTGAAGGAGAGTACTTTTATTGGCAATGCTTTGTATATTCATTGACAAAAAAGATAGATTTTCGGAAGCTTTTGATCATGATGAGTTATTTGTGAGGCAGTTGGAAAGAGGGAGGTGCTGTATAAATATGGTTAGAGTGTTGTTGACAAGGGCCTGGGTTGGGTGAATATCACCAGATAAGAGTAGTATTGTGCTTTGAAGTATTTGTACAAAGAAATATTTGCAAAGGAACTGATGTTTTGTTTTGATGAGAGGCTAGGCATTTGATATGTAGAATATTTTGAACCTGTGAAATTATATAGTGATATGGTTAAAGAGAGAGGGGGAAATAGGAGTGGAGTAGTTATTTGTATGGTGGGTGGTGGAATAACAGTGTGTGGGAGATGGGGTGGTAAGCAGGTGAGGAGTATAGTAAGTGGTTAGTGCTGAGAAAATAATTAGAAATAGGAGGGAGAGAAATAGAGTTTTAAAAGTATAGCTATGATTTAGTTTCAGCTAAGAAGGTTAACAATTTATTTATGTTTTGTAAAAGAAATCAGGATTGACCGAAGAAGTTTTATAAAGTAAGTAACTGAAAGAGTTAAAAGCAGCTAAGGCTCAGGAAGGGTGAGGATATGGTGTTACAGTTAATGGTGATGTAAGGCATGAGTAGAGGAGATGGGGTGACTATTGACTAGTCCGGAGGTGGGCCAAAGCAAGTTTAGCTACAAAGGAAATGATGTCAGGGGTGAGTGGGAATGGGGGTGGGGGAAGGCGAGCAGAATGAGCCTGAGTGCAGTGAGGATGAATGTAGCAGGATGAGTCACAAAATAACAGACCAGGCCAGCTTCCAAACAATCAGGAAAACCAAGCTCAGGAAATTCCAAGTCAGTATATCACAGTATCTTCCTAATAACTAGAAATCCTGTGCTACTAATCTAGTACAGTGTGGCAAAAAGGATCACCACCTCTATATGGAAAAATAATAGATGTATGGGCTGCAGATACATAGGTAAAACTTTTCCAAGAGAAAGAAAATATTGTTAAGTAATTGACCTAGGAGTACAATGGGAAGAGAAAAATGGAGGAGGGTGGCAATTACTGTGCATACTTACAGTAAAAGGCTATAGCAAAATGTCTTCAGTTTAGAGGACAGATTAAATACAACTCTAACATACACTAGTTTAGCTGAAAGCACTTTAGCGTTCCACCAATGCACATTATCTTATCTGAATATTGTTTAAAATCCCTTTCTAACTTCCTTTTCTTTTCTGAAAATAACCCATTACACCTCCTATCAACTTTGTTTAAAATTTTATCATATAACCTTTTATAGTCATGGAAAACTAAATCATCCGCAACTTTACTGTGTAAATTTTCTATTTCTCAGCACAGGGTATCTCTATATTTTTCTTTATAATCTACAACTTTGTTCAAAAGCTCAATACCACACATCAAAAAAACAATAAAATCATTAATCACTGCATCATCATATAGTAAACCAAATGGAAATTTAAACATCCATAAACCTTGTAGTATAACTTGATATTTTATGCATTCTTGCAAATATGAGAGCTCAATTTATAAACTCTTATACTTCATTAACCTTTTTTTCAAAGTAAAAAAAATATCCTTTAAAGAAGAAAAAGTAGTGTCACTGTTCTGAATATAGCACTCCAAATTTGATCCTTCTTTTACATCAAACTTATAGTTCTTTTCTAAAATATTTTTAAAGTCACTACTATTGCCTCTGTTACAGAGATCCGTATTTACTTCATCACAAGAACCATTAGCTGTTTGTTTACCGGACCATGTAAAAGAACACAGTCTCAAATTTGGCCCAAATCTGTAAACAGTACCTGTCACTTCGTTATATGCTGGTCTCAGTTCTATACTTCCATTGTCCACTTCAGAGGTTGTAGGGTGATTAGTGTTATTGTTTCTCACATTAGAAACATGTATGCTTTCATTGCCACCCTTATAGTGAGTCGCCACTTCCCTTCCTTCTCTAGGATTCAACACCATGTATGTACAGCAACCAGCAACTTCCAGGTATACGGATGCCAAAGAGGGACTAAATCCATTATCAAATTTGCAATTAACAGAAGAAAAAGAATCCTCTCTTCTCCTTTTAACCACTCAACCGTCCATTTGTGAGAACAGATCAATCAGTGCTGTTAAATCACCCTTAAGTGAAGCAACATCATCCTTTAGCTACAATATTTCGTTAACATTCACAGGAGCAGATGAAAGACCAAATTGGTCTAATATGTCCATTTTTACCCGCAGCACCAATATAACTCGAAGATTACAACAGGTGCAGTGTGTTACGACCACTGAACAAAAATAAAAATAATGCACCTAAAGGAAACAACGAGAGTTTCAATGGTTACAACCACTCCTTTAATAAAACAAAATAAAAATACTAATTAGAATATTGAGTACTTTCATCCCAAATAAACTGGGGACTTCATCAGAATACAAAATGCTAGTGCCCAACATCTCTTATATACATAATGCCATGCACTAGATAACCAATCAAGCAATTAAACAGAAAACATTAAATAATTAAACCCAATGTTAAAAGAAACAAGTTGCACATATTAAATACATTAACCCTATTTATTTAGCTAATTTCATATCTTTTGATGCATTCTTTGCTAGTAAACGGACCACACTATAAGGGAAAGAATATATACAAGCATCTTGACAACATCTGGAAGAGTTCCACCAATGATTCAGTCTGGCAGTTGACAGAGAGAACTCTGTCACTCAGCGCAGAGAGTCTGGCAATCTGTGCAGAGAGTTAAGACTATTAGCTGTAGTTTCTGTGGTACAGGGTTTAATTCCCTTAGCCCTCATTTGCTTGTTATGTGACCTTGAGCAAGGCACTTAATCATACAGTGCTTGGGATCAATTGGGAATTTGGGCTTGGCTCCACAATATTCTGCTGGACTGCAAACATGCTGGGTACTGCAAGGGGTTTTCCGAGTTCATTTTCATGATGCTGGAAAAGGTTAATATGACTTTGGACAGTGGAAGTTGGGAAACTTGTTTGAAATATCAAGATCTTAACCCCCCAGGTCTAAATGAATCAATTAGTATCACTGACATTCTTACAATGGAAGCACCGAGTATATAAAGGATTGTTTGCTGTTGTAAAATAATTTATATTTTTTATAAAAGGTTTATCAGACTCTGTTATGGGTGACATTAATATCAGATGACTGTTTTTAACACATGATGCTTTTTATCACATTACCTTTTTTTCGCATGATTATCACATGATTACTGTACATTTAAACTACAATGGTTTTATTGCTTTGTTATTTCTGATAAAAAAAGTTTTGTTTATTAAGACAAAAGTGCTACAACAAAGTTCCAAGAAAGCAAGTTCTTTGGTGAGGGCACATCATGCTTTTTGTTCCTTGACTAAGAAGGCTGACAGACTAAGAATTCAACTGACATTTATTTTCTCAAGTAAAATAATTTATAGCTTGTAATAAAAGTCATTGGGCCAGATTCCAAAAGTCAGTTGCAGACAGTGCAGCATGCTGAAGGAAGACTTCAGAGTAGCAAGTGCAGATGCAGTTCCACAAAACACCCCAGAATCAGTCTGAGTACTTATTTATGCAGTGTAGGATAATTACAGACTCTGTGCATGCTGGTCAGATTCCAAAACACATTGTGTGCACCTGACACAAAGTAAAGCCACAGAACTAAACAATTACTGCCCCATAGCTATTCTCTCTCCACTTTCCAAAATACTAGAGAGATGCATACACTCTCAGGTCTCAGACTACCTCCTTACTAACAACCTCCTTTCCAATACTCAGCATGGTTTCTGACCAAACCACAGCACCACCACTGCCTTACTCTCCTTTACTAACACTATCCTTCAGCATAAAAACAATGGCTATCTCTCCTCTGCTACTTTCCTAGACCTATCTAAAGCATTTGACATGGTCCCACACAAACAACTTATCTCTGTCCTCAATAACCTATCCTTCTCACAATCAGTCACCAACTGGTTTCAGAGTTACCTGTCTGACCGCCAACAATCCGTTGTATGGCAGAATGACATATCTCCCCAACTACCTGTCTCCATAGGGGTTCCCCAAGGATCCATCCTTGGACCCCTACTCTTCTCTCTTTTCACCAATAATCTAGCCTCTGCCACCAAACATGGCACACTCATACAATACGCAGATTGACTTAACCATCATCTGCTCAGCCCAGTCACTACCTAAACTGCAAAAAGTCACACAGGAAGCCTTTTCCTCTATTGAAACTTGGTTATCCAATGCACAATTAATACTCAACCCAAACAAAACTAAACTACTCATCTTCCAACCCACCAAACATACTCAAATCAACTCTCACTTTAACATCACAGCAAAAGACTCACTTGCAGATCACTAAAGCCAATAACTCTGCTGGTGAAGCACTATTCTCTTGCACCATAGCCAAATTGTGGAACTCCCTCCCACCCACTGTTACCTCCATACCGTCATGCATCCACTTCAAAACTTTACTTAAAGCGCACCTAAAAACATGCTGGCTATGCCCTTGCAACTCCCACTCTAATATCACCCACCCCATCCAACCACTACCTTTCTTTCCACTCCACTAACAACCTTGATTATAGCAAGCTCAGATGCTCATAAGCCTAGTACGTATTGTACAGGAGGAACTTCTTATTGTAACATTTGTTAATGTCTGTTATGTACTTCACAAATAAAGATTCTGGTTGTCTACTGATGTACTATGTTCTTCATCTGTAAATATGTTGTAAGTAATTGCTATGTAAATTGTTAATCGCTATGTATTCCAATGTAACTACTGTCTGTTTATTTTAACTGTGGAGCTTTTCTCCCGGGCCTCCGCTGAAAATGGACCTACGTCCAGTCGGACACTCCCGGTCAACAAATATAAATAAATAAATAAATAAATGCAACAAAGTACAACACTGACTTATTTTCCAAAACCTGTCGCAAATGCCATACTGCGACACAAGGAAAGGAAACTATTCCCACAGAATCCTATAGAATCTGTAACTGTACTGAAAAAAAATGCTACCTGCGGTGAATGGAGGAGGATCTGGCTGAGCATCCTAGAAGGCAGCCAACTAGACAGAGAGCCAGGCTACATCTAAGCCAACTGTCAGATCAAGAAATCATTGAAAATCATTGATAGGTATCTCCTAGACAGACAGCTGGTGCAGGCTGTGTGCAACATGTGCACCCCACATATGTCCATGGATATAGTGTGAGGCAATCCTGTATCTCTCAAAACAGAAGTCTGTCTGAGCCTAAGTGTACTGGTGTCCAGGACATTCTAATGACACATGAGAGATGCTGTAGGAGTGTTCCAGACAGCTGCCAGTCACATCCACACACAATTCCTACAATAGTATACACTAAGGTAGAGGAGCACATCCCCTTTCTATCTACACCCATGGAGTGGCTAAATGTCATCCATCATTTCTATAGCATCACCAACTTTGCCCATGTTTTTGGTGCAATAGCTGCACCCACATCCCCATTAAGCCCCCCCATGCAACCAGAGGCAGAAAAATATGTCAATAGAAAGAGATGACCATCCCTGAACTGTCAGGTGGTATGTGCAGCAGATGGCAACATAACAAATATCATGGCGATACACCCCAGGAGTGTCCATGATACTGCCATATTGAGGGAAAGTGGTCTGAGGACTGCATTTCAGCAAGGTGAAGTACCTGAAAGACTACTACTGGATAAATACACAACTAGGATGTAAGCTAAATACATCTCTGTCGACGTTATGGCATGATGACAATATATGCGTTCCCCCTCCTCACAAAAGGTGACTGTGGTTGTTCACTTGATCAGTAGTTAATGACCCCTTCTAGAGAACTTTCCAACCCTGCAGAGGTGGCCTGCAACAGAGTGCACACCAGGACAAGAAACACAATGCAGCATCCATTTGTTGTACTGAAAACCAGGTTCCGACATCTGGACACATCCAGGGGTACACTGCAATACACACCTGAAAAGGCAACACAGATTATTTCTGTGTGCATGTGCACCTTGCTGCACAATATGCTAACAACAACACATGGCAGTCTTCCTGCTGCAGGTGAACATGAACTACCCCAAGAACCCCAGATGACCGAAGATGACATCTTGTAGCTATCAGAGGAAGAGCAGAAGAACACAAGGGGCAGAATAAACAGGCATGGACAACAGAGAATACAACAGTATCAGGCAACATGGCAGCTTCTGACACATGCCTTTGAGTCATGACAAGTCACGTGTACAGAAGTGCACACATTAGACATAGATGTTTAGGTGCTGCCCCACCACAGCAGCACAGATTACATCTAATGGAAATTACCCAGTAGATGTAAACACTTGGGTATCAGACATAACATCATTGTAATGCATAACAGTATGAATATATACAAATCTATCATGACAATGACAATTATCTCAGGCCAGAAGTGACACAGGTATGCATACAGACTCAAAGTGGTGTATACATGCTATGGCAGACAACAAGGGACATACCTCTGTAAGCACCATCCCTATCGATCCACTATCAAATGATGCAAACAGGAAAGCAAGTCAGGACATACTGCAGAACTGTTGTCAGTATCACACATAACATATAGCAATGTAAAGTATGGTTAAAATATGTACTGAATGGAATCACCTTTAGTAAGCAAAAGTGACAGACTCCAATGGCATCAGACTTCACAACAACCACAGACAGATGATGTCTTCAGTGGTTTGCACAGCAATCATCATCACCACAGGGTGAGATTGACACTACAGGACATAGTGCATCAGCTGTCATTGCTACTCCAACACAGTCTAGGGCACACACAAAGACAGCTCACACCATGGTTCTGGCTGCCCCTTCCACGTACATAAACACTTGGCCCATGTTGCTCCATAGAGGAGATTGATGGGTGATGCCAGCATGTGGCGATAAACTCCAGGTTGCAACAAAGACATTGATGGCAATGGGCAAGGACTGGTCAACTGAGAGGGAGCCTGACTGTCCCATGTGGCACCCTGCTAAGCACGCTCAGGGCATGCAGAACCATGTTCATACTACAGCACTGCTCTGGTACTGCCATAACCATGAATTTGATGGACTGTGCCACAGACAACAGGCTGTCATTCCGAGCAGCCAATGCTGCCATGATCTCACCATGTCTGCACTCCTGTCCTTCATGTTGCACACACAGCTGGTGTGCAGCACAATCCATGACACAGGCAAGTGCATGAATGTCAGATCAATGAACTTGCTAGGAATGTTCATTTGCCTGTAGGAGTAGGTGGACACCCTCTGACACGTGCCTATGTACACCAGCTACATACCTTAATCTACTGCACTGGGCAGTATCACTCTGTTGTGGTGAAGTGTTAACATCACCAGCAGACTCAGCATGGGACTGTAGTCCACAGAACTCATTCTGTCTACAATATGATGTCTCCACATTGCCAGAATGGATGGGCATGTTTTCCTCTACATCTGATGGTACAGCTTCATTAGCATGACAGTCACCATATGGGCCATATCTTTGTCCTGTGTGCCAGGGGGCATGCTACCATACAGAGACACATCAGATTCTGCCTTGAGATCAGTAGACAGCTAATGGAAGATGAAGGCAGTGAACATGCTAAAAGAAGAGACAGGTGACACAGGTCAGGTAAATGTGTTAATACCACATGCTGGATATCATTACTGATATATGTCACAACTATATCACTACAATGTTGCAAATGCTATGAACTTACCAGGAGGTCACATCCAAGTGTGGACCACAGAACCTATATAGCAGGAAATTGACAATTATGTCACATTTGTAACATGCATGACATGTGAGGAATAACAACACAAAACACAACTGATATGTCCTTGTGGGAATCTGGTGGTGGAAGCAAGAGCTGAAATGCAAGTGTTTTAAGGAAACAAAGGCATAACCACAGTATTAGTAA
Source organism: Protopterus annectens (assembly GCF_019279795.1). Taxonomy (NCBI): domain Eukaryota; kingdom Metazoa; phylum Chordata; order Ceratodontiformes; family Protopteridae; genus Protopterus; species Protopterus annectens. The sequence continues at coordinate 457,959,991 of NC_056735.1, forward strand.
GGACATACTTGCCAGCACACACCAGTCTAATAGAGGTACACCACACAGTAGGTAATATATTCACATACCAGTCAGTCAGTCAGTCAGTCAGTCACAATATCAGGAACTTAACCCCACCACCCAGGTCCAAATGAATCAATTAGTATCGCTGATATTCTTAAACTGAAAGCAATGTGAATAGAAGGGATTGTTTGATGTTGTAAAATACTTTTTATTTTTTATAAAAGGTTTATCAATCTTTATTATGAGTGACAATAATATCACATGAATGTTTTTTACCACATGATGCTTTTTATCACATACTACATAGCAATGTACGGATACTGTTAGAATCCATAAGTATGCCACAGACTGTACAGAGTCACATGCAATATATATGGATATTTTGTTAGTGCATCCTTATGCAGTGTTTATTGGTGCTGTTTACACAATTCTGTACAAGTGCATATGTGGCATCACTGTTCGATAGTGATGCAGACGTACCCACCTGTATGCATATAGGTCAATCCTTGACCCATCCGGTAACATACATTTTTTGTATTGCACACAATTTTACCTAAAAGCATCAATTTAAGCATGCACATATAAACTTCTAAGGAGTAGTCATAACATAGGTCCACAAGGAGAGAAATATATTCAACCACAGCAATGCTAGTAGGTGCAACATTACCTTTGCAGCTACCTCTGAATAAGGCATAACTGAAAGCAAGTCCAGCTATGTGCATACTGCTTTTAAGTTCCATTTGTATCATAAACAATTAATGAGTTTCATTATCATTCAAGGTTTTGGAATCCCATTTGCGCATGTCCGCATAAGTTCTTGAAATTCAGCGCATTAACCAAAAGCTCGTCCTTCCCATAAGCACTACATTTAAAATGTGATTTTGATACATTTACAGATCAGACCATTGCTACATGTGAACTGAGAGGGACCTCAATCAGTGATTTTTGGAACTTTGCTATCTCAACATTCTCATTGACATGGCTACTTTGAGGAGGCTTCAACATGTCCAGGCAACAAATTGGACTGACAAGGAGACCACCAAGATGCTGACCATCTACGCTGAAGTGTAGCATTGTATGATAGCCAGACCATGGAACTTGCTGATGACTGACATCTGGACTGGGGTTACGAGGAAGTACTGATGTTGCATAAGAATCTACTAGAATGGCATGCAGGTTCACCACTGCTATGATGACCTGCATCAGATGGACGCCGAGTATTTTCACCTGAGGATCTCTGAGGTGTGGAGACAGCCAGTGGATGCTTACAGTAAGTTTCATAATCCTGAGTATACCTGTACATTTCTAAGGAAATCACAGAAATGGCTATGATCCATATGTAGGATATATGACTTTTAAATTATTAGCTAACTGTTCTGACAATTAGCTCATCTGGATAATTAAGAAAGGCAAGGTGACTATTCTCCCTATAATTATGGGTTTGATTCTCATGGTGGTTATTAGTTTAATATTTGACTTGTTTGTTTTCCAATAATAAAATACATCATTTTACACATCCAGTATGGCTGTGTGTCACTGACACCTATAGCTCCTGGGCTTCTGATGACTATGCATTTCTCCATTATTCACAATACACTGAGAGCATATCACATAGTCTACTTCTGTAGGTATGAATACTGAGTCATACAAACATACCTTAGTCACCTCTGCTTTACAGAATGCACATCATTGTTAAATACCTGTTTGTTGAACATATTAATGTAAGACTACTGCAGGTCTGTGTCTACCATATGCCGCACATTGTAAAACCTGATGCTGTATAGCAGTTGCGAGGAAGTACTGATGTTGCATAAGAATCTACTAGAATGGCATGAGAACCTATAGCATTTAGGTGTCAGATGGCTGTGTATTCCTTCATTATCCGCAAGAATATGGATGCACACATACAACTGTAGTTTGTTAAGAAGGAAGGTTTTGTGCTGTGTATTAAATTAGCTTTTTAAGCAAGAGGCCCACATGCCTATATTGTGGCTAACTGTGGTTACAAATCCATATTGTGGTTATCTTTCATTAAATCTTGATGAATGTGTGTAAACATTTTGAAAATGCTTCCATAGATACCTGTTTGTAGTACATTCTTATGACTATAGCATTTGTCAAATTTCTACAAATATCTCCATTATACATAAATGTGTAAAGCTTTGAACATTGTGGGATAGTTCTGCAGAATGAATGTGGAATATGATAACATTGGCAAAGTGAATGTACTGTATACCTCTATAATTGTTCATTAATTCCAATTCACCATCCTTATACTACTGTTATTTGGAGGGTGTGAGATGGACAGTTACATATTTTGACTCAACTCAAGGACATCCCCTAATATCATGGATACATATGATGTATAATTTCTTAAGTAACAACAAAATGTATGTATGTATTTTCTGCCCTCCTACCTAAAGTACATTCTGATGTATGTGATGAACAGGAATTGATAGTTGTATGTTAAGAGCAGCTAAGTTTTATATGACAGTGCTCTACTGTCTGATTTATGAAATGTTACAGTTGTGATTTTTGTGTTTTGGCCATTGTGCTGACATGCAATTATGTTTGCATGTTTTGCTTTACAAATGCACAGCACATGCTGAAAGTTGAACTGCAGTTCGACCATCTTGTAATGTGGAAGCCGTGATCCATGTCATTAATCCTTCCCTGCTTGGTCATATCTCTGATTTGTTTCAATTTTTCCATGCAGTCACAGCTAAAATGCATTAGCTAGGAAGGTAGGTGTCAAGGTTATAATGTGAACATAGCTGAGGGTAGCAGTTTTGAATCTCTGGTCCTCCAGTCTGTGTTCATTATTTTTTCAATGTGTAAAGTATTGTGTGTGACACAGCAAAAATGTGTATATGGATTCTGTAATGTTATTCAGTGTAAAAGGTAGACAACATCAGCTGTGCATCATATTTCAATCTTTTATACTTACATAGTCTTTGCTATTCGGGATGCGCAAGCCAGTGCATTTCTTTGTGCTGGTACCAAGCCCAGTTAAATGGGGAGGGTTGCGTCAGGAAGGGCATCTGGTGTAAAACCTTTGCCAAATGACTTATGCAGAGAACATTTCATATTTCCATACCGGATCGCATGGGTTAACAACGACTGCCACCAGTACTGTTAGCCAACAGGGTGCCGGCGGAAATTGGGGTACTGTTGCCCGAAGGAGAAGAGGAGGGAGAAGGCATGCCTGAAGGCAGGAAGAGAGGAGGAAAGTTAGGAGTGTAGTAGTGAGGGTAGGAACTTTGAATGTTGGCACTATGACTGGTATAGGGAGAGAGCTAGCTGATATGATGGAAAGTAGGAAGGTTGATATATTGTGCGTGCAAAAGACCAGATGGAAGGGAAGTAAGGCCAGGTGTATAGGAAGTGGGTTCAAATTGTTCTATCATGGTATAGATGGCAGGAGAAATGGGGTAGGGGTTATCTTAAAGGATCAGTATGCCAAGAGTGTTTTGGAGGTGAAGAGAGTGTCTGATAGAGTGATGTTTATGAAACTTGAAATTGATGGTGTAATGATGAATGTTGTTAGTGCATATGCTCCACAAGTTGTGTGTGTGATGGAGAAGAAAGAAAAATGTTGGAGTGAGTTGGATGAAGTGGTGGTGAGTGTACCCAAGGGTGAGAGACTAGTGATTGGAGCGGACTTCGATGGGCATGTTGGTGAAGTGAACAGAGGGGATGAGGAAGTGATGAGTAGGTATGGTGTTAAGGAGAGGAATGCAGAAGGTCAGATGATTGTGGATTTTGTGAAAAGGATGGACATGGCTCTGGTGAATACATATTTTGAGAAGTGGGAGGAGCATAGGGTGACGTACAAGAGTGGAGGAAGATGCACACAAGTGGATTATATCCTACGTAGGAGGACCAGTCTGAAGGAGATTGGAGACTGTAAAGTGGTGACAGGGGAAAGTGTAGTTAAGCAGCATAGAATGGTGGTCTATAGGATGACGTTGGTGATCAAGAAGAGGAGGAGGAGTGTGAAAGCAGTGCCAAGGATTAAATGGTGGAAGATAAAAAAGGGTGACTGTGAGGTGGAATTCAGGGAAGAGTTAAGACAGGCACTGGGAGGCAGTGAAGAGTTACCAAACAGCTGGGCAACTACAGCAGAGCTAGTAAGGGAGACTGCTAGAAAGGTGCTTGGTGTGACATCTGGACAGAGGAAGGAGGACAAGGAGACCTGGTGGTGGAATGAGGAAGTACAGGAGAGTATACAGAGGAAGAGGCTGGTGAAGAAGAAATGCGGATGTCAAAGAGATGAAGGAAATAGACATGAGTACAAGTAGATGAGGCTCATAGCAAAGAGAGAAGTGGTGAAGGCTAAGGATAAGGCATATGGAGAGTTGTATGAGAGACCGGACAGTAAAGAGGGAGAAAAGGACCTGTGGCTAGACAGAAGAACAGAGCTGGCAAAGATGTGCAGCAGGTAAGGGTGATAAAGGGTAGTGAGTGAAACATACTCACAAGTGAAGAGAGTGTGTTGAGTAGAGTGAAAGAGTACTTTGAGGAGCTGATGAATGAAGAGAATGAGAGAGAGAGAAAAGGTTGGTTGATGTGGGGATAGTGAATCAGGAAGTGAAACAGATTAGCAAGGAGGAAGTAAGGACAGCTATGAAAAGGATGAAGAATGGAAAGGCTGTTGGCCCAGATGACATACCAGTGGAAACATGGAGGTGCTTAGGAGAAATGGCAGTGGAATTTTTAACCAGATTGTTTAATGAAATTTTGGAAAGTCAGAGGATGCCTGAGGATTGGAGAAAAAGTGTTTTGGTACCTATCTTTAAGAATAAGGGTGATGTGCAGAGCTTCAGTAACTACAGAGGGATAAAATTGATCACTCACAGCTTGTAGTTATGGGAAAGAGTAGTGGAAGCTGGGTTAAGAAGGGAGGTGATGATTAGTGATCAGCAGAATGGTTTTGTGCCAGGAAAGAGCACTACAGATGCAATATTTGCTCTGAGAGTGTTGTTGGAGAAATACAGAGAAGGTCAGAAGGAGTTGCATTGTGTCTTTGTGGACTTAGAGAAAGCATATGACAGGGTTCCTAGAGAGAAGTTGTGGTATTGTATGAGGAAGTCAGGACTGGCAGAGAAGTATGTAAGAGTAGTACAGGATATGTATGAGGATAGTATGACAGTGGTGAGGACTGTGGTGGGAGTGAAAGATATGTTTAAGGTGGAGGTGGGATTACATCAAGGATCAGCTCTGAGCCCTTTCTTATTTGCAGTGGTGATGGACAGGTTGACAGATGAGATCAGACAGGAGACCCCATGGAATATGATGTTTGCAGATGATGTGATCAGTAGTGAGAGTAGGGACCAGGTTGAGGAGACCCTGGAGAGGTGGAGATATGCTCTAGAGAGGAGAGGAATGAAGGTCAGCTGGGCTAAGATAGAATATATGTGTGTAAATGAGAGGGAGGGTAGAGGAATGGTGAGGATGCAGGGAGTAGAGTTGGTAAAGGTGGATGAGTTTAAGTACTTGGGATCAACAGTTCAGAGTAATGGTGAGTGTGGAAGAGAGGTAAAGAAGAGAGTACAGGCAGGGTGGAATGGGTGGAGAAAAGTGTCAGGAGTGATTTCTGACAGACGGGTACCAGTAAGAGTGAAAGGGAAGGTCTACAAGAGGGTAGTGAGACCAGCTATATTATATGGGTTGGAGGCAGTGGCATTGACAAAAAGGCAGGAGTCAGAGCTGGATGTGGCAGAGTTAAAGATGTTAAGATTTGCACTGGGTGTGACTAGGATGGACAGGATTAAGAATCAGTACATTAGAGAGCCAGCTCAGGTTGGACAGTTTGGAGACAAAGCAAGAGAGGTCAGATTCCGTTGGTTTGGACATGTGCTGAGGAGGGATTCTGGGTATATTGGGAAAAGGATGCTAAGGATGGAGCTGCCAGGTAAGAGGAAAAGAGGAAGGCCTAACATAAAGTTTATGGATGTGATGATAGAGGACATGCATGCAGGTGGGACAGAGCAAGATGCAGAGGACAGAAAGAAATGGAAACCGCTGTGGAGACCCCTAACGGGACCAGCCGAAAGAAGATGATAATGAGTCTTTGCTATTCATACATGCATTTACTTTTTTTTTGCAAGTGAATAACATGGCTAGGAACAGAGCAGTGTGCACCAGGTAGATGCACAGGCTGGAGGAAAAGCACAGGGAGAGATGTATATTGACTACATTTTCACATTTTATACCTAAAATAAATCTGATCATTGTTAGAAGACTGGCTTGTTTTGCATGTCCATACATACTAATGCAATACTACCCAGCATGCATATGTAAGGTAATTGCAGTAGGCATACAATCCTTGTGATCAACAGTATGTATTTCATAAATATATATATATATATATATATATATATATATATATATATATATATATGTGTATATATATATATATATATACATATATATATATATAAATATATATATATATATATATATATATATATAGATATATATATATGTGTGTATGTTAAGAGCAGGCCATATTTCCTGACAGTAATGTTATGAATTGTATGTCATAACTTCGATGATAAATGTGTGTAACTGTTACAGTACTTTTCACTGGATGTTTCACATACAAGTTAATAGTGCTTTGCTTGCTGTTTGTATAACAGGTGTTGGCACAGTTTGTATGTCCATCTGTGGTGCTCAGTGATCTGTTGTGTATAGCCTGCTATTTACACACTGAATGGGTATCTGCTGTCTCATTGTTTGGACTGTTGTTGGCAGACTATGTCTGGTATGCACTTCAGTTCAACATGGGTAGTGCTTATGCCTGCAAGATTGTTGATGCTTTGGTTACAGCACACTTGTATCCTATGTTAAAAGATAGTTGTCCACATAGCAATTCCTTTTCTTCATTTATACTTGCCTGTTACATAATCAGTGATCAGTACTGCAGTGGTTGTATTTTGCATTGACATACATAGTGATTGTTAAATAATTTGTAGGTCATTGGTACATCAGTAGACAGTACTGTTTCTAAAACAAAACCTATGGTTTTATATTTCATATGCTGTCACTGTGTTATGATTTTCTATTATTTCTAGGGTATTGTTTTGCATTCCAAAGGTCTGATGTTGTTGTATTAGTCATTGACCATGTTGCATTGCTCAACTCATGTGCCTATATCTTTTATCTTTCCTCACTGAATTGTCATCTCACTATATCTTCATTATGCAAATATGTTATTTGGTGGCTGTTCACATGACTCATTACTTACATAGATACCTGGGTTACAGTTGTGTGTGATTCACATATTCACACACCAACATAAATGTGCAGGGCACCCATACAAGACAGGAAGTGTGGTAATATTGATATTTTCTTAGACAGTTTGCTCACAAATTCATTGAGGCATACCTCAGTTATTACCCAGTACAGGTCACAGTAGTTGTGTTATGTTTTCAGTTTCATGGTGGTCTAACAGTACAGCACCGTGGTGGTGCAGGTGTTAGCATTGTTGCCTCACAGCCAGAGGTTCTCCAGTTCAATTCTCGGCTGGAGCACCTTCTGTGTGGAGTCTGCATGTCCTCCCCACAGTTGAGTGAACCTTAAAGACATGCAGGTAGGTGCGTGCATGTGTGGGTGTGCCTTCTTTGAAGGTTGGTGCTGGGCTGGCAACTTGACACCATAAAAATCCACTGCCAATAATTAGCTGACTGGTGATCCACTGTGGTGACCCCTAACTGGGAAAAGCCGAAAGGTGGTCTAACAGTACAGGCATTGTTTTGCAATGTAGGCACGTGTCACTGTTGCACGCCACAGTGTCATGACATGCTTGCCTTCATTTGTCAAGATACCTATATAGGATGGCTATGCACATGTTTGTCATGTATAATAATAGCTGATAAACTATTGTTCAGGTAATGGCAAGATTTACACAGATGAGCTGTGTTATGCATGCATGGCATGGCATGGAGTAATCAGCTGACATTCTATGATGGATATAGCGGGCCTAACATGGGCCTGTATTGAAATAAAAGGAAATCTGTTGTGCACATAAATATCCACCCTCTAGCCATACCTGTTTTTATTATACTCCTTATGCATAATCCTTTTGACCACTTCATCTGAAAATGGGGTTTTAATAACACCTGCACTGTATGATGATATACCTTTCTTCCCATACAGAGAGATCATGTTAAATGCAAAGTAGTTAATGTCTATTACATTTTTATGTACACATCAGTCTGTGTTTCATGACGAACATGTTTTGCAAAGGGATGTGTGGCCTGAAAGATGTGTGTTTTTTGTCGCTATGGTTTGTATCAGTGACCTACATTGCATATGTGGTAGCCTTGGGCACACTTTCTGTTCCATACCAAATATTTTCTGCTTGTGCATTGTGTCACAGTGGGTATGTTATATACTCATATAGTTGCAGGTATACAATATTCTTTACTTTCTTTCTTATGTGATTCATCTTGACAGAGCATGGAACCAATGGATGCTCACCCATCAGTCACCAGAGATGAGCACATGCCAGACCACTGCTCAAGTCCTCAGATAGCGATAATGACCATGATGAAGACAATGATGATGAGGAGGAAAGACCTGGACCTGCACATGCCATTATCCCTGCTGCTCTATGGAGGAGATGCAACCCACTACCACTAGTAGATGATTTCCAGAACCAGATCCAGGAGGTGATAACTGATGTCTTTCTGACAAACACAAGGGACCTGTTGGGAAATTACTTTTGGGATATGGCACTGGCTATGTAGGACTCATTCAGAGAAACATCTTGGAAGATCATTTAAAATAACAACAATATGCTCATTTACAATGTTCATGCCCATTATGGCAGGCCCTCTGGACCATAAGTATTGTCTATGTGATCCACTTATGTACTGCTGCTACCATGGTGCTTGCCACATAAATAATTGGAATGTATAAGCACACTTGTGTGTACACAGCATATTGCTTCTGCACTTATTTGATACACGGCCAGCCACACACTGCAGATGTCACATCATATTTTACATTATGTTGCACCTGTTGCATGATACACATTGCAACATTAGACATGCAGTTATCATACTGATGTCCATGAGTTTCTGAACTTGATGCATACATTGCTCTATGTGAACAGATGTGATATTCATTATATATGTGTGTACATGTGTATCCCTATTCATGCAGTGTAGCATATTGTTATGGCCAATGCACTGTGGTCCTGTATGTCATATTTATTTATTTTGTTTTTAACATGCTGCTACTGACACTAGATCTCTGCTGTATGTGTGTGTGTGTGTGGGGGGGGTGGTATTGACAGCAACTTGCAATCAACACTTTGCACATACTTCATAATTAACCCAGTGAGATGGGTATGATTTGTGAGCTGTCAAGTCATGTTTGTTCAACAGCAGGACAAGTACTTCCCTTGTGCTTTGTATAGCACTTATCCTGTTGTCAAACTGGCATGCTGGCCTTGTATGTGGCATGTATTGACAGTTATGATGCCAGGTTGAATCATGTAACTGCGTCTGCTATATATGAGCAGTAATACATTACAGAATGCATAGACCACCACTGTATCATTCATGTATACACCTTAGTATTGCTGATTTATATGGTAACATTGCAGTTTGCCTTATTTGGCCTATGGTGAATTTCCACATGCATTGCTTATTCATACTCATGCCCATATTTCAGCAAATGGTGTACATATGCACTGATTTATGTACATGTCTCTACACCATTCCAGTCAATATAGAAACCCCATTGTACATTGGAACTGTGATCGGTCATTGAATCCATGATCATGTGCTGTACTGTTGTTCACGACTGTTGTTTTCTCAGTTATACCCATTGTCATTGACACACACATGCACACGCACACACACACAAACACACACATGCACACACACACACACACACACACACACACACACATATATATATATATATATATATATATATACATGCACAGATTTATATATATATATATATATATATATATATATATATATATATATATATATATATATATATATATATGTATATATATATATATATATATATATATATATATATATATATATATATATATATATATATATAATATCAACCACACCTGTTTATTCCATGTTAATGTACATTGGCATGATAGTATATATGTATATGTGATACTGATTCTTAGCTTGTTTACCTGTGCCTCTAGCTGTTAAATGATTGCACAGTACTGTGTGTGTGTGTGTGTGTTTGTGTGTGTGTGTGTGTGTGTGTGTGTGTGTGTGTGTGTGTGTGTGTGTGTGTGTGTGTGTGTGTGTGATTTCTACATGGCCATGTTTTGTTGTCATCAGCAATGCAGTCTGCCCATGTGACATAATTCACTGCAATGTAGCTTGGCTTGACTTCAACACCGCCCAATGTGACGTACACATGCATTTGCAATGTGTGCCCTTACATAGTGTTGTCCTGCTTTATTGTTTGCCTTTTTAGCTTTACTGGCATGTTCACCTTGATGTGGCCCCCAGGTTGTCCCCCTCCCTCCCTCCTTTGTAGGTATGGCATGTGTCTTGCACATGTGTATGATATATGTTAACCTTCCTTTGATTTATCATCCATTTTCATAAAATTGTTTTGTTAGAAGGTCAACTTGTGCCAACCCTATGGCTATTGTAAAGATGCAAGATATGTGCACAGAAGTTGCTGGCTATTGCTTGCTTTACATCCATGTTCTTGTTATACTTGTGTGTTATGTATTACCGTGAGTAATTTGACGTAATTCATGGGCACAACCTAATAGTAGTTATATAGCATTAATTGTAGATTTCAGAACATATATTATTCTGTGTCATTGGTGTGTGTATGTGTATGTGCATGTGTATTGACATTGTTTTCTGATAGTTTCCTGTTTGGCCAATAAAGGTCATACATATATATCTACATTTGTGTGTTGCCTCTGACATGTCACAGACATATGCATTCCATTAGACTTCTGTTTGGGTTGTTCACATCTGTTTATGTAAGTAGCAGTCTGTTTGCTGTTTTTCAATAGTACTGCTGTTTGGCACTATGCTTGGTTGTTTGCCTTTCACATACATAGTCAAGAGGTTTTATTCTGTCCTTTGCTGGTCTTCACAAGTATTTCATGGGCTGCATTTGCTAATCCATGCTATTGCTTGGCTTACACTTGCACTGCTGACAGACTACTTAGGTATTGGATTCAATATCCAGTGTGTACTATGATCCCTATTAATTACCCTACACTACACAACTGCCATTAGTCAAATACATCCAGGTATGACTGCTACATAATTTGCAACAAGTCATAATGTAATATAGCATAGACACATTTGCATTTCTGCATTTCACTATGGCTGGTATGCATTCCTACCCTACTTGTCAACTTTCCATTGCCCATGTTGTAGAGTGTACCATCTGTGCACCTTACCTATTCCTTCTGTTCTCAAAGAAATGGGGCCTAATCCCCTATTCTCATTAAAAAAAAATGCTCATGCCCCTCTGACTGTCCCTCAGAGTTTTCTATTCCAACATACATCTTATGTGTCCGTCTTCTTCACCCATACACCACATCTGCTTTTCTATCTCCCTATTTCCTTAGATATGTGTGTTACTTGTGTTACCCACAGATCCTGCACCCATTATTAGCTACTGTTAGCTCTGGTGAAGTGACTATGATTACCCTTCAACTTTATTAATGTTTTTATTAGACATTTTAAGGATTCTGTTGAAATCCATAATTTCCAGTGATTGCATTTTATTATTACATGACTTAGGGAAACATCCATAGTTGTCTCTGGGCTTATAGGGTGGATTGCTGAAGATATGCATTACTTTCAAATGTCATGCAGCTTGCATTGGACCTGTATAATTTAAATAGTTTTGTTAATGCACATCAAGTTTTATTAGACATTTTTCATGCATCATGGAGTGGTTGTGACTGCTAGACAGTGCACCGATGCAGCTGGTCAATTCTGTTTTGTGCCGGACATATTCTAAGTTCACTGAGACACATTTGTATATAATAGTCTTATCCACAACATTTGCACTGATATTGGCAAAATGTGGTGGATTCCACAAATGTTACGGAATCCGACAAAATTGTTTGTTGCCATTGATCTACTAGATTCTCTAAAAAAAATCTCTGAGTTTAAGAGGGTCAGAGAACATTTCTGAGCCAAACTCAAGACCAGCTGAGAGATACGAGGCGTACCAACTACTTGTTTTCATCTTCACCTCCTGTCTCAATTAAATGAGCAGCAAAGACAAAACCTGTGTCAAAGAGAGAGGTTACAAGTACTGATACTACTTGTCTCTTTGTTTTTCTCAATAGTAATTTATCTCTGCCACCCCTACCAAAAAGGAAAGAAAAGGGCTCACTCCTTTAAGGAAATAAATCTTAGAGTATTCCAGACCTCTGAGTACTTTTGAAAGGGAGATGATTATTCCGACTACTAGTCTGCCCTAAGGTGACCGGAGTATTCCATTACAAAAGTCCACAGATTTGAAGTGGAAAGAGATATTGCTGATTTTCATTCAGATCCAATATATAGCCTGGTAACAACTGAGATTTGTAGCAAGCAAACAATTCTGTGCAGAAGAGAACATTAACCAAGGGGAAAAGTTCTCCAGTATTCATGCATCTGCTGTATCAGGGATATTTACATCTGGTACCTTCCATCCCAAAGATTCTTATTCCAATGGTATTCCCATAATTTATGAACTTCATCTGCTGATTTCCCTGGGCACACAGAACATGTACCAGAGGTGTAGTATCCTTTCTCAGCCATGCATTCTGGTGTCCAGTAATCCTTATGAAGTAGTTTTGACTGGCTGGGAGACTTTGCCTGGTTAACTACTGACTTAAGTTTTTGGATGTGGCTGGTTATTATTCTTTCATTCATTAAAATTGCAGGTCTGGACAGCAATAAGTAAACCTGAGATGTTATCTTACAGGCTGCACTAGTGAAGCCCTGAACACAGCAGTAGCTTGTTTAAGTGTACATATCTGGGAGTGTAAACAATAATGAAATGGAGAATGATAAAAAACTTAGCATCATTATAATTATTTCCAGAAATCTGGAGAGGTGAGATTATGGGTATCTTGCAGAGAACAAAAATGCATTAAAGCAACTTTCATCTTTTATCTTAAACAGCAAATGATCTGTCCAGTACAAGTCTCTATTAATCCAATGCCTCCATGATCTATTTGCCATCTGTTTTAATATATGGATTTGCTCACATGGGTGTATCTCTATCTCAAATATATAAAGTAGGATAGGTTTTACAAAGCTTCCTAAGAGACTTGTTAGTTATATTTATAGGTACTCCACCTATGCTGGTAGGGGGATAGCCCATTATTTTAACAAAGGATAGCTCTGTGTGATGGGCTAGGCAACACGCCAGATTACAATTTAATTAAAGGGAGGAGGTGACACTGTAGTGATCATGTGTTTAAAGTAGAGTGTAGCCTCAGGCATTTGACAAATATGCAAAAGTCCAGCACTTCCACACAGTTTTTTAATGAAGTTGGCAGGTTTCTGAATGCCCTGACACTTTCCATTCCAAACAAACTGGACCATTAAATATTTAAGTTTGTTGTTTGGTTTACTATTAGCAGGGATGGGCAATTGTCCAAGTGTATCTATAGTACTCAAGACAAAACAACATTTGAAAGGCTGATATTTTTTCCCACTCATGCACAAAGCTCTGAGTTTATTGTCTTAAGTCAGATATTAATTAGTTGTAACATCTATGTTGGGTACTTGATAGGTTACTGTGGAGCTTGTATGTGTGTGTGTGTGTGTGTGTGTGTGTGTGTGTGTGTGTTTGTCTGAAAAACAGGAGAAAGGGGCATGTGCCCACCCATACACTGCCATCCTTTTCAAAATTAATTTCTCTGTTTCAAGCCCCTTGAGTGCTAGAATAAATTCTAGCTTCCCCACTCTCCTGAATCGGATAATGCAGGTAAACTGAAGAAAACAAATGAATTAATATTTAGTTACTCTTTAGATGGTTTTAGAAGCTGCGGTGATACAGTGGTAGCGTTGTTGCCTCACAGCAAGAGGCTATCCTGTTTGATTCTCGGCTGGAGTGCCTTCTGTGTGGAGTCTGCATGTCCTCCCCGTGGTTGAGTGGCCTCCAAAAGACATGCGTGAATGGGCATACCTTTGCTGAAGGTTGGGCTTCGGGCTAGCAACTTGGCACCATAAAAGTCTACTGCCAATCGCTGTGGCGACCCCTAACCGGGAAAAGCCGAAAAAACAAATAAACTCTTTAGATATGTTTTTATACTATAGTTAAAATGATGAATTTCAATGTACATTTTATATGTATCGGTATGTATTTTAATGGGCAGTTGACAGTAATCACCTGTAATTACCAGTAATTACATTGTGCACGTATTATTTGTAGCTGAGCATTTAACCAGAGGAGAGGTCTATTAGTTTTGGGTAACTTGTTTGAGAACACTGACAAAGTTACATAGTGTTCAGTCCAAAATTTGGAACTTGAGTTTACATCTCTCAGTCCTGACATACAGCCCTCAGAGCTGTGAACAATAACCCAGTCCTCTCAAGAAAAAAATATGTCTTCAAAATAGTGTCGCTTTATATAATGGTAAATAAATAAGCAGTGTGGCAAAGTGTAACAGATTTTAATTGATTGAGCTCTACCTTTTTTAAGTTGTAAAAAAAAAATAAAAAAAAATAGAATTTGAGTACACCCTAAGACATATTAGTAGAATTTTTCAAAAGGCACATTTTTGGACTTTTTATATATTCTGAGTGGCTTTATGATGAGCCCTTTTACTAATTTCTTAGCAGTTCTAATTAGATGAAGTGGATGGGGAAGGTAAGGAGGTAGAGTGGTAAATTAGATATAAAAACTAAAACTGATTGATGCAGTTCCTTGTGCTGCTTTGTCCTGAATAGCTGAAGGAAGTTTGGAAATGGTTGCGGTAGTGACCACTTGAAAGAGAAATTTATGCAATGAGTGCCTGAACTGGGAAAAGATGTAGTTGCCTGGTTATGTACACAACAAATTCTCCTTAGCTGTGGGGATAGCTATTGCATTATATACTCCAATGTAGTCTTTTCTGGTTTGTGCAGTATTTGGCAGACAGAAAATACAGTAGTTCATTTTTCATTGCAAGTGTTATCTGTACTGTTCTTGTATTTAGCTGTTGCATCAAAGTGAGGGAATGGTAAACATCATGCTAAGTTATATTTGTAACTTAGGAGTTGTGCAGGACATGCTGACATAGTTAGTGTCTGAGTGACACTTGACTTAATCTTAATGTTAGCAGCATTTAATCCTGGAGGTAAAAATCAAAGCAGTTATATTTTCTGTATAACTGAAACAAGCAGCACACGAGACACCATGATATATATCGCTGTAATACAACATTTGAACTAATTGCATTGTTTAATACATATAACTTCTTTTACTAATGTACCTTCATAATTATGAAGCAGAGGTGCTAACAATCATGAGAATGTTTGTTTCTGTAATGGGTTGGGATCGATGTATGAATCTTTTGTTAAATGACACTGCTTGTTTCACAACTATTGCAATCATTGTCTTATGAACCATAAAATAAATAACGAAATCACAAAGGCTAAATAAAACATGTCATCATTTGTGCCACTGGGACAGAAGCATAAATCCCTGACTACAACCCTGGTGACCCAAGCTTGACTAGCAGCTTGGGCACTCAGTGGCACAGTAAGGGGGAATGGACAGGGGTTCCCTCCAGGCTCATGCTGCTGCTGCTCTAATGACAAGGCCTTGGCTGAAGAGCTGAAGCCTATCATAATGCAGGGAGTCAATGTAGGGTAAGACATGGGCATTGGAGCTAGTTCTAGAAATACATGATCATGGCCACCCATGCTGATAATGATAGCCCTTGTTGGAATATGTTGGCATATGTAGGACATCACACATGCATGGACAGAGGGGCATAGCTGGCCCTTGTAGTGATACAAGTGCTCATGTCACTACTAGGGAAGGCATTAGACCAAAAATGAAAAACATTGGCATTGCCTGGATGCTTGTGATATCCCAAAGTACTCCCATGACTGTCTAGATGTTGCCCCCCACCCCAACAGTTTAACGTCTGATTGAGGTGAAGCTTGATGGTCATCAGGCACAGACAATAATCAAAGAAAAATAAGCTTGTCAATGGTTCAATGAATGTCGTTGAGTACTGTAAGTGTGCATTTTAAACTCAAAAGAAGTGAAAGGCTATGAACAGCTGTCTAAACATGAAAGTCTAATGTCCATCATGCGATGAGTGGAAAAGCTTCTAATATCCAGTATGCTATGCAATTCCAGTGGTACTCTAGTGACAAAAAACAATGGCAGGAAAAATGTAATTCTCCCTGTTGAAAAAAAATAAATGCAGATATTTAGATGATGCCCTTCCTACTTGCCCTGATTAGAATAACCTCTTCAGAAACCAATGAAATGCCTGCACATCATTACAGACTGATTCAATAAGCACGTAAAAAAGAAAGAGAGAGATTGTTATGGAAATTACAGTTGTTCCCCTCTTCTTATATACAGCACAGCATGTGAGGATGTGTCGTGAAGGTGGATTTTTTTTTTTTAGTTTGTTTGGTCACACCAGTGCTGTATATATTGTTGGTACTTTTTCTCATAAAGAACTTGAAAATTTATTGATGAAAAATGTGACTTGACGCAGTTAGGACCACTACGGGTTTCTTCTTTTGTTTCCTCATTTCTGAAATGTTTTTCATCCCTATTTTTTGAATACTACCCCATAAAATTGTATAAATCCTGCACCAAGTCATGTTTCTGATTGTTTCTGTTGTCGCCCAGTCCTACAGCTCCGGTACTGCGAGCCATATTAAAGACAGTAGTAGTCTTTCAGATCTGTAACTAGTGTTTGGGCGTAGGAATGGCTCGGTAATAACGCCCTTCATTACTTTCCACTTTTTCCTCTTTCTAAACAAGGGCCGCCCACATATCACCTTCTTTCAGTCATTTTCAGTTAGGAAATGCCCCATCAATTATGTATACAGCAGTTTCTGTTTCTTTGCCCAATAAAAATTCAGTCCATGGCGTCTTTGGGAACTATTCTGTTCAGAGTAGTTGTCGGACACTTCTATTTTTCTGACGGATAACTGTACTGCTTCGTGTGGAGTCACTGTTGTGCTGGGCTTTATCAGTTTTTTACAGGTATGTCTGCAATCAGTATTTCAGTATCATAGTGCCTTTATTTTGTGCAAAAAATTCTTGTAAAGTTAAACTGTTAGTTAAGGGGATTTACTGCATGCGATAAAAGAATGACATAGTTTGGTAGCATTAATTGACGGGCGTTAAAGAGATTGCACATGAAGCATAATAACAAAAGGGTTACACTGAAGGAGTGTGCAAGTCGGAAGGTGGCAAGCAAAAGTCAGAAACAAATCTAGGGTGCAGAGTGGTAAACACAAAGTGAAACGTGTCATTTTTACAGAATGTGACTGTCAATCAGGTAAATTAGAGAAGTATGATGCAACTTATGATTTAACGTGATGAGAATTGTATGCTATGGTTAATAATAATAAAAGCATGTCTGTCATTACAGAAGTGGCTGTTTCAAGTTACTTGAAAAAGTAGTAGAGGTGTCGTTGATTGTTTCCATGGGTCTTGTGTGCTGCCTTTCAGGTATTGCTGGCCCGTGGTCACAGAGTCACAGTAATTTGCTGCCGGAGTTCATTGACATTGTTTTTTTGTTTGTTTAGGTGTGTTTCATTATGTATGTAGTTGGTTGCAAGGGTATGGGAGTTTGCAGGCGCTAGCGTTTCATTGCAAAATTTTACAAGGAGCATGTTTGCTTGTGGCGCAGGAGGCTGAATTGACAAGAACAGCTGATAGGGAAGTGGGGGAAGGGTGATAACCTCGGGGAGTGCTTAACTAAATACCAGCAGCACCTTTGGGTGGCCGCAGCTTTTCGTTTTGGGGTTTGCAAGCTCTGCATGCCTCGAAGTATGGTGTAACGCATTTGGGTTGTGTATTTTTGAGGTGGCTAGTTATTTCGGGTTCACTTCGTTGTACCTTTAAAATTGTATTATAATTGCAGACTGACAATCTGAATGGTTTTAGTCTTTGGGTCACTGAAGCGATGCAGAGGGGAGGGGGGCGCACGTTATGTTGTAGGCTGTGTATAACTTGTGCAGCATAAACCTGGTTGGATAAGTTTTATTTGTAAACTGTTTGTGTTATTGTTTGTCCACTATGCAATGCTCCTCTTTGGTCTTGCTTAGGAAGTGAGTGTGGACTATACCAGAATTAACTGGAGGAGCTGGCAGTGGCACAGGCTAAGTTTGGAGATCGTTGGTTGTGCCAGTGCATTTGCAGGGTTTTGGTGTGCCCCTTACTGACCATGATCCCATAAGTACTACCGAGAGCTTCCTTAAGGTTTGTGCGTTGGTAGTGGGAGGCATTTAAGTTTAGAGGCACCCACGTTGTTCTTGTTTAGGGAACTCCGACATATTTTTACGAAATCCTCAGTCAAGGGGTGAACTCTGTTTTGGGAGATTTTAGAGGCACTTTTAACTTGAGCAATTTTTATATATTGCTCTTACAAACAGAGAAAGTTGATATAATAACAGGTTATTCATTAGCATAAACTTGATTAAGGATATGACGTTTAAAACTCAAGTTTCTGTCATTATCTTCTGACTTCAGTCCTCCTCGTTTTTCCACAAAAAACACAATTTTTGGAGATAAACATATCAAAAATATGGGGTGAAAATCTGGACTGTTGAGAGGTATGATGGAGTTCACTCCCTGTGTGGGGAAAAGCACATTGATAGTGTCAAGTTAAATACAATGTCTAACAATGCAAGAGAAACGCACCCCTCAGCACACAAACATATTGGTATGCCTTGTTGCTCATCGCATTTTTTTCTGAAGCATGTTATGGCAATGCTTAATGCTGTTGATATAATCGTTGACTTATTCGCATTGTAATGTCCAATCAGACTGGCCTCGTTTAGTGCATGTGCTAAAAAGAACAGCACCAAACGTGTGAGTTGATAATAAATACATTATAAATTAATAATAATAAATTACAAGCTCAAATTTTATAGAAGCTATTTTATACATTAAAAAACAAGTATACTAAAAGTACTATGATGATGATGAATACTGGTATGCATGTCACTAGCTGAAGGAATTCATGCCTACAGTTTTTATGAGTATCTGCTGTGTTTGGATCTGTTAGTCGGTAATATATGAGGTAAGCAAAACAAGAACAGCTGTGTTGTACAACGCCCATTACAGTTTGCAAGTTTAGTAGCAAACGTGTGCAGTAGATGTGGTGTTTATCTTGGTATATGTGCAGAAAATGTAATTACACAAAACATGTGCAGTCACAGTGAAGTAGGGATAAAAGATAAGTAGTGAGTACCAGTAGAGCAGTGTCAGTGGTTCCTTAGATAACTTTGATGTTAGAGGATCAAGAGTCTGTAGATGTTGCTCTGGTGGAAGGGTCAGTTGAGAGGTATGATTACAATGTCATTGTTGGCCCATGTCACACTGGGGATAGTGCCTGTTACTGTGCATCCTAGTATAAGCAGTCACTATTGTACGTACTTGTATCTTACCATCAATTGTACCTTCCTGGTCCGCTAGTTTGATTTATCCAAAGAGCACTATTACATTTTCAGGTTCCAAAGTATGCAAGATGGCAAGGGCTTGTTGTCAGTTATTCTTATGTATTTCATTCTATGGCTTTCAGTCATGACTCATGCCACCTTATAAAACACTATGTTTCTTAAAAAAAAAGAAAAAAGCATACTTATGCATACAAGCATAATGTTTATTAACACAATTTGCACCTTCCTTTATAAATAACAGAAAGGCGCATGATATTACAGCTGTATTAGTTTAATAAAAATATTAGTCAAGTTGTTTTCACTAGTGAAGTGAGATAAGGGTGGATAATTAAGCAACAGATGATGTAAATAAATATACAGAGATGGTTAGATGAGTAGGAGAAAGAGCTAAAGAGATAAAATATAACCAAGAGGTCCTCCAGTTCATTTCTGGGCTGCATGCCTTACCTGTATTTGTCTGGGTTTTCTCAAGGTGCTCCATTTCCTCCCACATTCTATAGACATGGAGTATGTGGACTGGACACTCTAAATTGTCTGTAGGTATGAGTGTGTATGTCTGAGTGTGTTATGGAATAGCAACCATGGCAGGGTTAGCCAGCTGATGGTGTGAACATTGGCTCTATGTGATTGTCACTGTTGAAGTGACACCCCAACCCCCATGTGCAGAGGTAGTAGGAAGGGGCAGTGGCTGGCTGGATTTTCTACAGAAGGTCTTATAGTAGCATGTAGTAGGTAGCTGAAGGCTCCATTGCATCCAGTTGTCCAAGTTGCACTTGATTTTCATTAGGGAGGAATTTTTCTTCACATGGATGCCAAGCCTGTTGCATAAACTGGGTACTCTCTATGATACATACCTATCTCTCCAGCAGGTCTTATTTATATCATAGGCAAGGTTTAATTCTTTAGAATGGGTAAGTCGTGTAGTGTTTGTTTTGTGGATATGCAGGAGGTCCATCAAAGTGGGGTTCGCCAATGCCCTGTACGTCAGGCATAGATCTCCCCTCAAAAGCTAGTAGGACAGAGAATACAAGTGTAACGGCTTGAGTTGGTCAGCACAGGACATATTAATTGTGCCCTTTAATTATGCCCTTTAATTCTTTTATTGAGCTACCTGTGTGGACATTCCAGTTGTTGAATATGCCTGGTTAGGTATATACCAAAGGGGGCTTTGTACTCAATGAATGGTGTGATCAATGCCAAATACAGTGGAACAATGACTGCATTAGACTTAGTGCCATACATTTGTTTATAAGTTGCACAACATAGAATTATTCCCCTCACCACTGCAGACATGTGATGATCAAAGACTAGATTACTATCTAAGTGTGTCCCAAAGTCCCTGACTGCTGGGTCAACTCTAAGTGGTGTGTTGTCAATTTGATAGGTATCTAAGATGGACACCTTCACAGAAGGTACTAATTATGCATTTCTTTGCTTTTAGTTTTAGTCCATGGCTCGGACATCAGCTGTTTATCTCTCTCAGCCCCTTCTGGAGAACATTTTGTCAGTGTGAGATTCAATAACAGCTCCTAATTTGCAATCATCTTGAAAATGTTTTTAGCCAGAGACCACTGACATTGGCTGTGACTTGTGAAAATTAAATGCCAAAAAGGAGCGGTCCAACAAATGATCCCTGTTGCACCCCACTTGTGACTGGACTCTATGTAGAGGTTGACTCTCACTTCTAACTTCCTGGCTCCTGTCTGTGAGCTACTTTGCTATCCACCAACTGACATCCAGGTTTGTACCTAACCTCTTGAGTTTGTCAACAGGCCTCTAGTGGGATATTGTCAAAAGCCTTGGCCAGGTCAAGGCAGGCAGTCTGCATGATTTTTCCCTCATCTGTTACTTTGGTGACCTTGTCAAAGAAGTCCACGAGGTTGAGTAGGCATGATCTGCCCTTGACAAAACCAAACTGTGTTGGGTCCAGTGTCTGGACTTTTAATATATATCTACTGATCATCTCCATGATAATTCTTTCCATGACTTTAGATATAAGACTAGTGAGACTTGGGGGTCTGTAGTTTCCATGGTCTGTAGATGGCCCATCTTTGTGCAGAGGGATGACTGATGCCTTTCTCCATTCATGAGACATGAAGCCTGTTTGGAGGCTACGGTTAATATAGTAATTACAGAGGCCATGATGGTCATGTTTCATGCTATTTAGAAGGCATCGAGGGATATTGTCTGTCCCCACTGATGCAGTGTTCTTGGTCTTAGAGAGAATATTTAAGGCCCTGTTCCCTAGTCATAGTAGGGGGAGTTAGATTTGTCAATTTTCATGAGGGAAGGTTGAGGTAGAGAGACTATTAAAGTAGGAGCAGAATTTATCAGCCTGGAGGTTTGCGATATCTTCTGGCTCAGTATAGGTGGTTCCATTTACAATGAGCTCTGCACACAATTGTGTATTCCCTTTGAGGTTGCAGACATAGCTAAAGAATGCTTGGTGGTGGTTGATGGACTGGGATGCCAAACTTGCCTCAAATTTGCCTTTGGTATACTTTTTTGTCCTATAAGTTGCTTGTTTATTTTGAGTGCTTTTATCCTGCTGGGTGCTGTACCTCTTAACTTTTGCCATAATTTTCTCCCTCCTGTTATACACTTCAATTGACTTTATGATTCAGCCATGCTTGTATAGTGTTTTGTCAACAGTTCTGCACAAGCAGAAGTATAATTTGGCTTTATAGGGGCTTGAAATTTTGCAAGGTTCTCACTTGATAGCAGGAGGTTAGTCTTAGAATAGTTCCTGGATAGTCCATGTTTAGCTGAGAATCTGAGGTTTTATTTTTACTTCAAAGGAGACCATTTTTTGGTGTGACCTTACTGGGGAAGGCATTACAGTGGATGGTGTGCAGCAGTCTCCCATATTAGTAAGGACCAGATCCAGAATGGTTGCAACACCGGATTGTGTATTGACTGTCTGATCCAGTGATTTTTTGTTTGCAAAATCCAGGAATCTCTGCATGTACATTTGCAGTTATATAGGATTCTTAGTTAATAGTAGGGCAATTAATCACCTATAAATCTGGTATCGAGTTGTATGGTTAGTGTTTCTAATAAGTTTAAATACATGGTACTTTTTTTCTGGATCACAGAGTGGGACCTATAGCTTGTAAGAAAGTGGTATTGTATTTTATCTATGTTGACTTGAACATGGAGCAGCTCAAGTGCAATTGTCCTGTTTTTATGTAATAGAGACACCTCCATCTTTACTCCCGGTCTGTAAAGTACCTGGCCTAAATGTGTGCAGGGCATTATAACGATGCACTATTGGTGTTCTCTCCGTGGCTTTCAACCACGTTTCAGTGACTGCACACATATTGGCATTCTCTAGGATAAAGAGAGCTTCTAGGCAGTGGCGTTTTTTGTTTAGACTCTGAGAAATGAGCAGTAATAACTTTAGATTTTCTTGGGTTAGAATTGCTATGTTGCAAGTACTTTCTGTTTGGCATTGCCTAAAAAAGGCACTATGGGGGGAAGACAATGTTTTACCTAATATTCGAAAGCATAGAGGGGAGAGGTACATACAGTCCCTGTTAAAGCAGGGAACAAAGCCTGTTGACCATCTCCTTACATGCTGACAAATATTGCCCCCCCTTAGAATGACACCAGAAACTATGCCACTTATTGAAGTCGATCCTCATTTGTTCGTATTGTGTCATCATCCTTGGAGAAAGTAAAATGCTGCTCAATACTAGGTTCATACCATCCTGAGACACATATTGCAAGAGCTGTATGGTGTCTCTGTCCCTATATTTTAGGGAGGTACATCACAGGTCATTTACTCCCACATGGACTATGACTTAGTCACATTGGTAATTATAGTCCAGTGACCTGAGTGCATGCATAATTGTGGAGGATACTAGCCCTTGATAAGCAACTGACTGTAACTTTCTCCTTACTAAGGGTGGTGACAGGGGGCATTAGTGTGTTTCAAGATGGAGTCTCCAATTACTAGAATGTTAGATTGTATGGTAACTTGCCTTATGGACTTAGAGCTACATTTCATGGAGCCTCTACCTCTATATGTTGATGTGGGTGTTTTTTTGAGATTGCATTTGGGGCTGCTGAGGGTATTTCTTATGTGTACTATTCATCTAGGAGGTCTTTGTGGTTTAGGATGGTTAAATGCATTTTCCTCAGCATATCTAGGTGTATTTGTCTGCTTTGAATTGTGCGTGCTTGAGGTATTTCTTACCCCTTGTTCCCAGTTGGAATTTGCAGTAAAGTACACATGTAAAGAAAGGAGTAATTGCTAATCTGATGTTACAGAATGGTACTGATATCACAAGTGATCGCTATTAATTCTATTGTGTTATCATGCAAGCTCTTCTCTTGTAACAAGAATCTGATAATGCATTACATCTCTGTCTGCTGAATGCACCTCCATTTTCATGGCTGGTGGAATAGAGATTGCACAGGTATACATGTAACTGTGGTGTGAACTGCTTTCTGGTGATCTGTTCATACTTTAATGCAACTGTTTTGTGACACAAGCACCATGTGCATATTAATGTGTATCTTCAGTGTAAAAACTGGTTTTGCCTGTGATTCTTCTCCACCTCATCTGTAAGTGTTAAGCTGTTGTTTGTGTCTTAGGGTTCCCATGCATATGCATAACACCTTTTTCTTCATCTTCTGTTGCTGAACAGTTCCATTGAACTTGCACTGAGGAGTCGTGTTGTCTGCATAATTAATGCATCACCTCAGCATGATACCTGGTATCTCTGCTTGACCCCTCCAATACTGAAAGGCATATTCATTGTTATTCATCAGGTTTCAGATGTTCCACACTTCTAGATACTAAGATACATCAAAGGTGTCTACTCTGCATAACTCATTGTTCCTTAGGTTTTGGGAAACTCTGAGAATATTTGTCGATTTTAGTTCCTGTTACTGATCCATTGCCTTATTAGGAAGGAGGGAAGTTTCTTTGCTTACCAGTGGGAGTGGGAAGCACTGAGCGGCCTTTTTGTCCGATTTGGTGAAGTTTCAGCCAGAAACTAGTAGTCCATTGGTCGTTTTGGGCCAATTCCTAGCTCTCTTCAGCCCCCTGCTATAAAACACGCTAAACGTGCGTTAGCGCGGAGTTGCCACTGTTGCACACAAGAGCAGCGGCGGTTAAACAAGGTTAAACTATTCGGGCCATCTAAATTCCACTCTTCAAATTTTCCCTTAGAACTACCTTCCTCGAGCTGTACTGCTGATCTAACCAGCATATCCTATAACTGAAAAGTTCATCTCTACTTGATTCCCAAGTAGACTATTCTCTATCTGTAAAGCCTAGCACTTACTCCTACAGTACTTGCACCTTGATAAAGCACTCTTATTATAGATAGTACCCCACCAGCCTAAAACCCACTTCCCCGGAGTCCTTTGAAAGTCTCTTTATCTACTACTTCTAGTATGTCGAGGGATCAGTTGCTAGTGTCCTCTCCAGCTCAACTGGTGAACCTGGGAATATTGAGGCAATGTTACAATTGCCTCATGTACACAGACAATCCTCTCCTTCTCCCACAAAACACAAATACATGCGAGAGATGCAACTATACGGCCAAACTGGAGGCTGAGCTCTCTCAACATAGGACTGGCAAGACCAGACAGGAGGAGAAGGTAACCACACACAATACATACCCAGTCACACATGGTACCATCACAACTTCAAATCATACACATACTCACACAAAGACATACTCGGAGGCTCTGATCAAAAATTTACCAAAACAGCAGAGGCCACCAAAGCAGACACCCAAACAACTACCACCTCACGACCCAACACATGCAACACATAGACCACACAGTCAGAGTGTCAAACAGTCACAGCCTTTAAGGCCAAACAAAATGCCAGACACACTTGTCATTGGTGATTCCATAGTCAGACACACTGACGTCCCGCTCACCAGACTGAGTAAGGAGAAGGTCACAGTAAGCTGCCTGTCGGTGCTAGAATCCGCCACATAACGCAAGCACTCAGGTCTCTCAACAGCAGGTACAAGTACGACTCAGTCATTGTCCACGCTGGTGTCAACGACCTGAGACGCACTCCTTGGACTACATGAAAAGGGACATCGAGGAGCTCTCTGATTATGTAGCCCAGGCAGGTATGACCCTGACCTTGAGCAGTATCCTACCTTCACCTAGAATGATGCCACAATACAGTGATAAGATGATCAGCTTTAATAATTGGCTTAAATTCTGGTGTCATTCAAAGGGGATCCAATGTCTGTCTGCCTGGGATGACATGCTGGACAAGCCACGCTGCTTCAAGGGACGGCTTGCACATGTCACCCTGGGCTTCGGATATTGGCAAAGGCTCTTGCCACCCCATAGTGCCTTTTTTAGGCAAGGCTCAAATTCTAAACCTACCACCCTAGAACACCAAAAGGAAAAAAACTAAGGGTAATGCTGCTCAATGTCAGAAGTCTCAATCTCAAGATGCACGACTCGAGGCCCTTCTCAATATGGAGAACATCGATGTCTGTGCTGTGACAGAAACCTGGTTCAAGGCTCCTGAGAGCACCCCAGCACTAACAGGTTTCACCTCATATCATGCGTTCCGCCCCAAAATCCGGACAACACCAAGAAAGGAGGGGTGTCCATATTCATAAAGGACAACCACACCTCAAGGTTGGTGGCAATGCACGATGCATCGGAGACCATCCAGGTGCAATTAACCATAGGCAAGACTGCTCTGCAATTTGTAGCATGTTACAGGCCACCCTCTCAAACTCAGGAACCTCACATGGCCTTCCTGAAAACATTGGAGGGGATAAATGTATCTCCAAACACCATCATACTAGGTGACTTCAACTACCCTAATATAGACTGGGAACACTACTCAAGCCCGAACACTCTAACCCAAAGATTCCTGGAGTTCATAAACTCAAATGCCATGGAACAACTAGTCACCATCCCCACAAGAGGAGAAAACATACTTGATCTCATTATCATGAACATAGGATCAAAATGTTCAACACCGGAAGTATACCCCTCACTGGTGAGATCAGATCATAAAC